>NC_022033.1:9376364-9377362 GCF_000317375.1 Microtus ochrogaster | reverse complement strand
TAATTATATTTAACATAGAAAACTAAAGCATAACCACCCGATGGAGTGGACTCCCGATCCATTCACCATCACTGGATCAGACGGACATTTAACAGAAAATTACTGTCATGGCAATTCGAACAAAAGCTCTTGTGTTTCTGAGAGTAGAGTCTTAAGTTTTAGTATTTTGATGTTTTCCAGACTGTTCTCTGAGAATGCGAGTAACAGTGTGGACTGTGTAGAGACTCAGGGTGTAGGGACTGCTCAGTGGTTAGATGCCTAGGATCTGAGCCAGCCACAGTTAGCAGCCACCACCCACAACTGCCCCAGGGAGTCTGTTTCTCTTACTTGGACTGCTGCACCAAGTTTTCTGTGAGGATGGGAACTGATGGCTGGAAAGAGTTAGAGGAGTCACTGTTAAACATTCTCTAGAGCAGTGGTTCTCAGTCTTCTTGGTCCTGCAAGCCTTTAATACAGTTCCTCATGTTGTGGTGACCATCAACCATAAAATTATTTTGTTGCTACTTCATAACTGTACTTTTGCTACTATATGCAAGATCTCTGATATGTGACCCCCCCTGTGAAAGGGCTGTTTAATCCCCAGGGGGCTGTGACCCACGGGTTATTATGATTATTATTATTGTTATACTTCTATGTGCATGCAGATATGTGTCACAGCACCTGTGTGAAAGTCAGGGGACAACTTTGTGTAGTTGGTTCTCTCCTCCTCCTTCCTCTGGGCTCTGGAAATTGATCTCAAGTCACCTGAGTTGAGTGGCAAGCATCTTTACTCACTGATCAAAATAGCCCACCTTAAGATATATATATTTTATTATATGTATTATATAATAATTTGAATGTATACTAATCAAGATGTTTTTTCTTAGATTCCAACCTGGAAAGGCAATAACAAAAAGATATAATGTATAAATATATATTCAATGTATAAATGTATATATATAATTTTATTATATGTATTATATATATATATCATGTCCACCTGTTCCCCAGGATGTCTC
>NC_022033.1:9373714-9376264 GCF_000317375.1 Microtus ochrogaster | reverse complement strand
TGCAGAGGAATGGGCTTCCTTTTTCCCAGAATTCTCCTGTTCTCCTTGACCCACCTCTACTTCCTGTCTGGTTGTCCCGCCTATACTTCCTGTCTGGCTACTGGCCAATCAGCATTTATTTAAAATATAATCCACAGAATAAAGACCATTCTCTTACACCATTTTATTATATGTAATATATATTGAATAACGTTAAGATAGTGCAAGAGATTTACAATCAAGAGAAAAATGAGATATTTTACTCACCTAGAGTAAAGGTCAGAATGTTATAATTATTCATGTCTTATAGTCAGTGAAGCCCTCCCCGCTCCCTCCCTCCCTTCCTCTCTCTCTTCTTCCCTCCGTTTCTTTCTTCCTTCCTCCCTCTCCCTCTCTTTTCTGATACATGTTTATCACAAAAATGGGAGATATGGAGCCTCTAGTTCTATCTAGCTCACAGGGAGAGTTCTGTTCTGCTGTTGAGTGAAGAGAAGTCAGTGGGAGCAGAGAAACTGAAAGGAGATTAAGATGGTTCTGGCAGAAGCTGAGAAGCTTGAGGAGGGAGCTGCTGAATGATTCTAGTCAATTCTACTCTTTACAGGGATTCAGAATGTCTCTCCAGAAGGCTGACTTTATCCATGAAAGTCTCTGCAAAAGACATGGAGAACCAAACTAAGTCAGGTCTCCCATAAATGCTACTCTTCCCATTGTCATCTGTTGCTGTTTTGTTTTGAAATAATAGGTGATACTAACAGCTTATTTCTTGTAGCTAATGATATGTTTATAGTAACTTTTTCTTTCTTAGTTTAAAAAACTTATTTTGAATAAAAAACACACAGAGATAATAAAATCTTACAATAAGGTGTTAGTAAAGGAATTCTTAAAGTGTCTATGTTAAATATATTTGCAAAACAGACAAAATCCCAGTGTGGAATTATTGAGCACTACTAGGAAAGGGAGACTCAGTTTTCCTTAAGTGCAGCCTGTGGTGAGTTGACCATGCTTCAGAGAAGGCCACACATACAGGAATATATGGGCAGTGCAAAATGAATTTGATGGATTAAAAACACTAAAAAAGAATATAAAGTTGGGTGTGTAGGAATAGGTAAATCACTATTTTCATTTTAGTGTGGCCAATTCTTCCCTTACACAGATTCCAGTCTATGGTTTGCTAATTGAAAACTAATGAAAACTGGGACTTAAGTCTTGTTCTTTCTTTTTAAAAATACTATTTCTTTTCTTTTAATCTTGGGGGTTATAATATAATTAACATGATTTTCCCTTTCCCATTCCTCCCTCCATGCCCTCCCATGTACCTCATGGCCTCTTTCTTCATTAATTGCTTATATAATTGCATATATATATATGGTATTAAATATAGTCTTAGGGTTTCTATTGCTGTGAAGAGACATGATGACGTGGCTGTAAAGGAAAGCATTTAATTGGGGGTTGCTTACAATTTCAGAGATTTAAAATCATCATGGTGAGAAGCATGGTAGCATGCAGGCACACTGGTGCTGGAGCAGGAGCAGAGAGTTCTATGTCTTGATTCACAGGTGGCAGAAGGAGACTGTATACCACACTGGGCATAGTTTGAACATATAAGACCTCAAGGCCACCCCACAGTGACACACTCCCTCCAACAGGTCTACACCTCCTAATAATGCTATTTCCTATGGGCCAAACATTCAAACATAGGAATCTATGAGGGCCATGCCTATTTACACAATATGTGTTTGTATATGTGTGTGTAATGTAATCTATCTATCTATCTATCTATCTATCTATCTATCTATCTATCTATGTCTATACCTACATCTAGATCTATATTCCTAAACACATAAGTACAACCTGTTCAGTACATATACTGTTACTCTTTATTTATATGTATATCTTCAGGGCTGACCATTTGGTATTTCTCAACAATGAGACATGTCTGCTTCTGTCAACACCGATTACTTCAGAGAGGTTAATGGGCATTGAAAAAATTTATTATGAAATTTGCCTTCATTGTGACAAGGCTAGCCATTTGGGTAAGAAACTGCTTTTGCCTAGACTGCTTGATGGTATGCTGTATAAAGTGGACATGCAGGACCCACAGAAAAGTGACTGCTGAACTTGCCAAAAGAAGGTGAGATAACCCTTCAGGGTTCTGGCTTCATGAAAGAATCTACCAGACATTCTGCAGGACATAGCAGAAAATGACCGACAAGCTACCTATAAAGGTGAAACAGTCTTTCAAATTTCCTGCTTCATGGAAAAGTCTGCCAGATACTATGGCCTGTAGGCTGAAGATGGATGCCCCAACATTACAGAAGAACTTTGGGTGATTGTCCAGGCAGCGAGATGTCTCTGTCAATTCTAGAGTTTTGGAAGCTGCTTACAATGTACTTCCTATTTACTTAGTTAATATTATATTTTTCTGGAGTCTTTGAGGATTTGAAGACAGATAGTTATAGTTTTCCTTAGTTATGATAAAAGATAAATTAGATATGACACTTTAGACTCACAAAGACATTGTTAAAGTTAAAACCTTCCTTTTTCTGAACAAAGGAGTTGTTTTTTTTTTTT
>NC_022033.1:9364441-9373414 GCF_000317375.1 Microtus ochrogaster | reverse complement strand
AGCTAGCTAGAAATATGCCTGAGTCATTGGCCAAACAGTGTTGCAATTAGTATAGTTTCTGTGTGATTATTTGGGTCTGGGTGGCTAGGTCCCAGACTCAAAAGATTTCACTGGGTATGATCTTACTTAATTAACCAAGTATTATCATCAGGGTTTAACAGTGAGAAAGCCAAGCCCAAGAAAGAGCAGCCACTGATGCCATTAGAAGTGAGTGCAGTGTCAGGATTGATACCCACCTCTGTCTGATGCCACTGCCCTTGGTCTGCACTTGAGTGACACTTAGGTTTATCGTCGCCTTCCTCTTTGTGCAAGGGTGCTGATTAAGCTCTTTTTAGTTCTTATAAAGCTGTTGCACCTACATTTGCTCATTTGACCCTTGCTGCAGGGTGACGGCATAACTCACTGTGAGTAGCTTCATCTCCTCTTCTAGGACCCAGCTTGGCTGCTGTCTTTTCCCAAGAGAGATCTCCGAGCTTACAGCTGGAGGCAGGCCACCCTGTTGAGTGGCCTCACTGCCACACCACGCTGGCATTTGATTGCCCATACCCCTTTGAGTTCCGCAACTGAAACCACCATGGAGCAATGCCAGGAGAGCAGAAACCAAACTTTTGCTCATGCCATCACTCTGCCACCACCCCTGCCCTCTGGGTGCTCAGTGGACCCCTGAGGATGACAGGACTTTCTGAAGATAGGGGCAGCCACTGAATGCTTCTGAGTGATGCCCGCTTTGTGATAGTCTGTGGCTGCCCTAGGGATGGAGATGGACCAGTCAACCACATCGCAGGAAGCCAGAAAGGAATTCTAGCACAGTGGCTGTTTACCGAGCCGTGTGCCTGCTAGATCTTCCCTCTGCCTGGAGCTTGAATCCATCTTTCCTTAGAGATAGCAAGCAGCAGCAGAGGGAGGGAATTGCTCACACTCCTGTAGGTAAAGGGATGGGTTCAGTCTTGCTTTTGTGGGAACACGAGAAGCATAGGTGTGTGCATGCATGCTTGTGTGTGTGTATGGGGGTAGCGAAGGTCACCTCCTTATTCTGTATATATGACAGGACCATGGGAAAGTAATAGGGAAGAAAGGAAAGAGGTGTCGCAAGGAGACACATCTTCAGAAGCCACATGGGTAGCCTAAAAGTGTGAAGGGGAGAGTAAGGTGCGTGAGAGGCTAGGGCTTTAGCGCTCTGTCAGCTCTATATTCAGCCCAAAGCTATTAAAACAGTGTTGAAAAGAAGGCCACCTGGTAGACAAGACCCGGGCAAGCCCGAGGATGGCCATGGAATCCAACTCTGCAGTCCTGCGGGAGACGGAGGTGCAAGGACAGGGGAGATGCCAGAAGTTAATAAGATGCTGCGAGTCCCAGACAGCTGGGGAATCTTGGGAGATCCCAAGCAGCCCTTTCACTTCTTACAGTCGTAAGCTCACAGCGACAGCCCTGGAGGTTGCAGACAAGCATGTGCAGAGCTCCATCTGTGCCATGGTAGGGGCTGCATCCTAGAGTTTGGTTTTTCTTGGCCTGTAATGAGAGGCTGGCCTTGCCCAGGTAAGAGAGCAGCTTCTCTCTATTGCCATGGCCTCCGACACTGCTTCAGGACCTGAAGGGGTTGAGTTTTGGTTTAGTGAATTCTAAGCAGATCCTTGGAGTCTTCGTGAGGGTCCTGGGAGCATTTATTCATGGGTTTTATTCTTCCTTGTATTAATTTCTGATTTGGCTTCCAGAGTATTACAGGCCATCTGTCCCTATTATTTTTAATTGAGGTCTTCACCGTGGCTCGTCTTCAGAGCCTGGGTAGGGGACGTCACAGAGCCTGAGGTCTGCATGCGGGTCCTAGGTTAATGTCACCCCACAAAAAGCACACATGCATGCGGGTCCTAGGTTAATGTCACCTCACAAAAAGCACACAGAAGTCATTATTGGGCCGGACCTCCATCTTAATTTTAATTATCTTAAACGCTGCAAGCTCAGCCGTTCCTGTGGCCATGGTCTGTGGGATAGTGAGAATGCTGATGGAGGTCTTCTTTACCTCCTGCCGGGGAGGGGGGGCGGGGGGAGGGGTCGAAGGTCAGAGACCACCAAACGCAAAGGGTCTCGCAGCAGGTCTAAGATCACAGAACTGGATAAAGTGACCAGCAGGTCCAGCACTTGCTTTTGCCAATGCACCCAGAGGCAGAGAACTAATTGAACCGAATGCCTGGAAGGTGGATATTTAGTGGCTCTGAAAACAAGCCCTGAAGGATGAACGCTTGTTATTGGCATTTAGCTCCGCGTATGTAGCTGGGGAAGGTAGAAATAAATTCAGAGGCCCATTCCATCCCGAGGAGGATAAATGTGGCTTCCTGTAGTCAAATCTGGGCTGGAACACACCATTTTGTATTCCTTAAATATCTGTTTCCCACAGTACTTCACAGCAGAGGAAGGATGAGGTCTTCTACCAGGAAG
Organism: Microtus ochrogaster; assembly: GCF_000317375.1. Classification (NCBI taxonomy): domain Eukaryota; kingdom Metazoa; phylum Chordata; class Mammalia; order Rodentia; family Cricetidae; genus Microtus; species Microtus ochrogaster. Next base: position 9,370,981 of record NC_022033.1, on the reverse strand, counting down.
GAAGGAAGTGGCGGGGGGGGGGGGTGGTTGCAGGAGGCTTGGGGACCTCACACGATTGTTCTCCTGATACCAGGCGCCCTCCTGCTCACAGTGGCCCACAGAGCTGCAGCCACCAACTCCCTGGTATCTGTCACTGTCACTTCCCAAGTGTTCTGCATTGTTCGGGAAATCGCATGCATAGGGCAGAACTGTTAGCATCCCTCTTGGAAATGGGAGCTGAGTGCCGAGGGGGCTCCAAACCGAACCGGGAGCTTATGTGTCCTATGATGGGCCCCGGCAAGAGTCATAAATAATTGTGACAAGTTCTTTTTTCTTCCTCATCCCATGTGACAGTCCTTGACTCTGCCTCCTGTCTCCTCTCCCCTCTGCCTCATAGACCAGACCTGCCAGGCTGTGGGATGATAGATGTTACTGGGCAGCAAATGACAGCTGGATTGGGTTTTCAGCCGGTGCTTTAGAGGGAATCAGATATGCTGTATAAAGCAATAAGAAAAGCACCCTCCTAAGGTGGATTAAAAATAGCCAGCGCAGTGCCAACCCACTTTGTTGTTTATCAAAAGTTAAATCTCACACGGTAAGTCCGAGTGATGTGTTAGTTTCTCAGGCTCCTGTCAGGTCGATGCTCATGACAGCCACTAAGAAAAGAAAAGGGAGAAGAGACGAGAAAGAGGAGAAAGAGAACCGGTCCTTTCCTGTTTGAGTTTGTTTGTCTAATGAGCGTCAACACTCTCCTTTCGGGATGGTGTCTAAGACGAGAGATGAACTCTGAGAGCTCCGAGATCTTGCTCGGTTTTCTTTTCTTTCTTAATCTTGAAGTTTAAACATGAAGTGGGGAATTAGGATCTTAATTTTTTTTTTTTTACATTTTCTTTTCTTATTTTTTTTTTCCGTGTCAGTTTCGCACACTTACTCTGCTGATCTAGACTCTGTGTAATGAATGATCTGGTCTTCCAGCCTCCTGGGAAATGTCATGTAGGCATCAACACAACCGTAAAGAGTGTGTTTCATGAAGAATTACAACGTCCTCTGAGCCAGTCAGACTGTGCGTCAGGCATTCTGGCTTGGCTACCTATGTCAGGATGGACGGGCCGAATTTCTACCATGTGACTTAGTGATCTGTCCCCTTCCCCAGGCACAGATGGGGCCAGCTGAGGCTTCCTTAGCCACTGGCCCTCCCCCTGTGCCATCCTGGAAGGCTGTGGAATTGAAGAGAGTTCAGTGTATCAAACCTCGATGCCCTTCCCCCTTGATTTTTCTGATGAATGGCGTTGGGAAGGCTGTATCTTTCATGGAGCCGCCTGTGGCAGGAGGTGGAGAGGTGGCACAAAGTGTTTATTGAAAAAAAATCTTTTAGGCTGGGTACCAGGCAAAGACTGGGGGTGGGACGGGGAAAGCGATTTGAGTGATGCCTCTTTCATTCAAACCTGAGGACAATTCAATATGGACGAGGCTACTTTCCTAGTGTATGGAGTTGTAGCTTGTGGTTGAGTATTGTTTATGACTTTGGTGGCTGTAGCATTATTGACAAAGGACAATCTCCTTGAGAAAAGTCTATTTATCTAGAACTTTGTCACCAGTGGGTTTGACCAGGGATTTATTTATTTATTTATTATTTTATTTTTAGTAGCCATGAACTGATAAGACACCGATCCAAAGGGCAGGTTTGGACTTCCTGGTGTCTGGCTCAAAATCACAGCTCACCTTTCTGGGTCACATTAGATGAGTTGCTTGCCCGCTCTGGGCCTCAGTATTTTGAACTGAGGAACCCAGGCCAAAGTTGTTTCCAAACAATGGGCTGCTCTGAGGGATGCCTAAAGTGGACCGGTATTATCTTGACCTTGAAACGGCCCTTGAGGCTCAGGGTTTGAACTCTCGCTGACTAAAAGCTGATGCTGTTTGGGGTGGTGGCAGAACCTGGATGGGATGAGGTCTGCTGTTAGAAAGGAGCAGGATGTTCAGGGCAGATCTTTCCAGGTCATGCCCCCCACTCTGGTTCCTGCTTATCGCTCCACTTTCTGGTCCATTCTAATGTGAGCCAACTCTGCGCCACGCACTGAGCTTCCCTGCTGTGACGGACAGAACTCCTGGAGACTGGACGGCATCCTCTCTCAGCAACACTGCAGTAATCAGTACAATGGGTGTTGTAACTCCCCCTGATAAATGCTGAATAAATGACTGTATATTATAAGAGCCATGTTTATGGTTCAGACACAGCATGGCTGCTCCGTTATGACCGCTTCCAGGCTAGTGTCTGCGTCTCTTCGCTCTGAGTCCTTGAAGATTTGATGTTAAGTTGAGGAGTGATGAAATACCATCGTAGAGATGGAGCCATTTTTGAGGCTAGACATATGGTCACGTTCTCCATTAGTCTCAGACACACTATCTCCATAGAAGGGCAGATGATCTGTGGGGTGGTGGTGCTGCCTGCCTACGTAACCTCATCTCTTTCTTCCCCCTCTTTTCCTCCCTCTCTACCTCGTCTCCTCCCTCCTTTCCTCCTTCCCTGTTTTCCTCCCTCTCTTCTTTTATTGTCTCTTTCTCTTTCTTTCTACAGGGTCTTATTTAGTACAATCTGCCTTTAACGGGTTGTGTAACTGAGGCTGATCTTGAACTTGTGACCCTCCTTTCTCTACCTTCTGGACACAGGAATTACAGGCATGCAATACCACACTCCATATATGCATTGCTGGAGATGTTGCCTCAGGCCTTTGGTTCGCAGACCTGTTTGCTCCACCAGCGGAGCTCTCTCCAGTCCCAACTCCATGTCTTCCTCATTGGAAAGCATCTTTTCTGAGCTGCTCTTTGTGGATGTGTGTGATCAGTCTCATACCTAGGTCCACTATCAGGTCTTAGTCCACTTTTCTGCTTGGACCACCATCTTTCAATCTATCACAGCTGTCCGTCCATGGGAGGCATAGCCAGGGGCGGATTCTAACCTGCGTCTAGAATCATTAGCCAATTCTTTCTGGTTTGACTCATAGTGAGAGATGAATTTTTATATTGTGGTGCATAATCTGAGCGTGTGACATCCATTATTTTGTTGAATCATTTGTCCCATGAAACATTAGTCAGTCCTCCCCGAGTATGACACATTCTGGAATTTTTTATTCTTTTCTATTTTGTTTTTAAAGAGGTGTTGTGTTAGATCAGGGCCTCCTTCTTTATGAGGCCAGAGTGATGGTTTCTCCCTTTGATGGCTGTGTGTTCCTTGCACGAAGGCGACAGCAGACACATGCTGACTGACCAAACAGATGTGCTCCAAATCCTTTCCTTATGGACAATGAAATCAGAATTTTATATTACTTTCTGTGTTACACAATATGGTCCTCTCTCCAATCATGTAAAAACATGGGCCAAAACTTGTAAAAACATGGGACATTGCTCATGGATGCTTCAGGCATGTCCAACCTGTGACATTGAGACATCATGCTGCCATCTTCAGAGTTAATACCCAAATACTGCTCAACAAAGTTTAAAAAAAATTACAAAAATTCCTAACATTGGGCTGGAGAGATGTCTCTATGGTTAAGAGCACTGGCTGCTATTCCAGAGGACCTGGGTTCAATTCCCAGCACCGGTACGGTGGCCCACAGCCATCTGTAACTGCATTCTCTGGAGACCGATGCCTTATTTGTTCCCCAAGGGCACCAGGCACTCACAGACTGCACAGACATGCATGCTGGCAACCATTTACATTCATAAAAATAGTAAAATAATTTGAAAAGTTTGTAACATTTTCAGTAAGTCTATGAACTTGAGCTGGCCATATTCAAAGCCATACCTGCCTTCAGCACTCACACGAGGCCCATAGTTTGCAAAATTCTCTTCTTGGATATTTATCAAAGTGACTTGAGGAGACATTTGCTTGGCAGAGGCGTAAATAGCTCCTCAAGGCGAGGAAGCTTTGCTTTCCAGATGTGCCATGAGACCCCAGAGTGAAAAATCTCCTACTCCTAGAACAGATGTTGTGGCCCTTTACCATGACATCTGAAGCCCTGGCTTTCTAAGACATACACAAGCCAGGGCACCGTCCACAGCTGTTAGATGACACTTACTTTGAAATCACCTTTGGTAGAGCTTCAGGAGTCCAGCCGAAGAGAGGGAGGAGCAATAATATGAGCAAATGGGTCAAGACCATGATGGGGACACCCTTGCTGACCTGAGCTAGTGGGAGCTCACTGACTCTGGACTGACCATGGGGGAACCTGCATAGGACCAAACTGAGCCCTCTGAATGTGGGTGACAGATGTGTGGCTTGGGCCATGTGTGGGGCCACTGGCAGTGGGACCAGGATGTATCCCTAGTACTTGAACTGGCTTTTTGAAGCCCATTCTTTTTAGAGGGATACCTTGCTCAGCCTAAATACAGGGGGGAGGGCCTTGGTCCTGCCTCAAAGTGATGTGTCAGACTTTGTTGACTCCCCATGGGAAGCCTTATTGTCTCTGATGATGGGGGGGGGTAGGTAGAAGGTGGGAGAAGTAGGAGGAGAGGAGGGGGTGGGAACTGGGACTGATATGTAAAATGAGAAAAGATTATTATTTTTTTTTAAAGAAATCACCTGTGGGACCCGAGTTTGGCGAGCACCCTTAGAGCACCGTTTGAAAGCCCAAGCCTGGGGTGACATCCCTCTTTCCAGGATCAGCAAGCATGTGCAGAGACCACAGTAGCCAGTGAGCTAGGTCTTTGGTAGTTTCTGGCTTCCCAGTTAACAGAGCCTTGGGTACCACTGTGAGCACAGCGTCAAGCAGTCAATGGAAGGAGGGGTGATCCTCGTGCTGTAATCTCGGGGAGCTACAGTGGAACTGGAATGTAATATGGCTACAGGCTACACAGCAGCGGCAGAGCTGCTCATGACCGCGGTCTGATGGAAGACGGGGAGGCTGGTTGCGTCACAGCATGGGGTTGATGGCGTTAACACAGGCAGGTCTTTCATAGTCTCACGGCTGTCTTTTTCTTCTATTCTTGTGCCACTTTATTTGATTACAATAGTGGTCATAAAGATGATCACTGAGGTGCCTGTAGTTTCCACAAAAAACCCTGAAAGTTGTTGGAGAAAGAGGGACATTACAAAAAGTTCATTTTAATTTTATTTCATGAGTATATGTATGTGTGTGTGCGTACCCTCAGAGGCCAGAAGGAGGAATCGGATCTCCTGGCACTGGAATTACAGGTGTGAGCTGCCTGTGTGGGTGCTGGGTACTGAACTTGGGTCCTGTGGAAGAGCAGCAAGCACCTTTAAACACAGAGCCATCTCTCCAGCTCAGGAGGAGCATTTACCCTCTAGCTCCGGGGGAGAGCACGGAAAGGGCTCTCGTCTGTGGTTTGTTTGGAGAACTGGGAGGTTGCACAGCCATGTGTGCATGTGCTCCCTTATAGGGCTGGCCGCGTGAAAGGCAAAGGGATGTGCTGAGCACTGTTTACTCCAGAGGCAGCCAAGCCTTCTGTGTTAGCTACTTCTCTGCTGCTCTGCTAACCACCATGACCAATGCATCTTACAGAAGCAAAGAGCGTATTTGGGCTCTGGTTCCAGAGGGGTGAGAGTACATGATAGCTTGGACAAGCAAGCTGAGAGCTCACATCCTGAACCACAGCAAGAAGCCTAGAGGAGGAAATGGAGGGGTGGGGGAGGGAAGGAAGGAGGAAGGTTGGGAGGGAGGGAGAGAGAGAGAGAGAACAAGAAGCAGGGCAAGGCTATAAATACTCAAATCTCGCCCCCAGAGACTTGCTTCCTCCAGCAAGGCTGCACCTCTCAGTAGCTCCATAACCGTCCCAAACAGTGTAACTAGCTGGGGACCAAGAGTCTTAACGCCAGGGCCTCTGGGGGACAATAGCATTCAGAGCCTTATGTCCTCTAACATGTTTACCGAGAGTGACTAAGTGCAAACCCTTCCTCGTGTCAGCAATGCCACCCTTCAAGGCCCAACCCTGTAACAGACTGTTTCAGGTTAGAGATCCAGAGTTCAAATGACCTCCTAATAACAACCTAGGCTTCACCTTTCTATTCTGAACAGCTGGAAGGACTGTTAAAGAACCATTCTATATGAAAAGTCCCCACTGGGAGCTGGCTCACTGGGTAAGTGCTTGCTGTGCGAACATGAAGACCTAGGTTCGAATCCCAGCACCCCTGTAAAAGTCAAGCATGGTAGTGTGCGTATGTAATCCTGGCACTGGGGGAGGGGTCAGAGACCTGTAGCTCCTAGAGCTCACTAGCCAGGCAGTTTAACTGTAAAGAAAAACTTCAGATTCAACGAAGAGATTCGCTCTCAAAAACTTAAGGTGGGGAGTGATAGAGGAAGATGGCCAATATCTGGCTTCCATATGCACTTGCATGAACATGTGCTCTCCCCACATATATACACATACACACAGAAACACACAGAGATACACAGACATACACTCACATAGAGATACACACAGACACAGAAACACACAGAGATACACAGATACACACAGACATACACTCACATAGAGATACACACAGACACACACAGAAACACACAGAGATACACAGACACACACAGACATACACTCACATAGAGA
>NC_022033.1:9363538-9364146 GCF_000317375.1 Microtus ochrogaster | reverse complement strand
ACACACAGAGATACACAGACACACACAGACATACACTCACATAGAGATACACACAGACACAGACACACACAGAAACACACAGAGATACACAGACATACACTCACATAGAGACACACACAGACACAGACACATACAGACATACACTCACATAGAGACACACACAGAAACACACAGATATACGCAGACAAACACACATACAGACACACACAGATACACACATCCCCCACATACATAGAGACACACAGACACATACATAGACACGCACAGAAATACACACACATAGAGATAGACACAGACACACACAGAGACACACAGACATACACACACACACACACACATAGAGATATATACACACACACAGACACACACATACACAGACACATACACATACAGAGATACACACACAGACACACACCATTGGGTTCCTTAGCATCTCTTTGGAATTCCCTTGCAGATCTTGAGATGAACATGAATCCTATTTTGATTAGGCCTGGCCTCTAAAAGACCAAACAGTCTCAATGGGTGGGTGCACCCCTCGTGGTCCCGACTTCTTTGCTCATGTTCTCCCTCCTTCTGCTCCTCATTGGGACCTTGAGAGCTCAGTCCAG
>NC_022033.1:9349764-9362318 GCF_000317375.1 Microtus ochrogaster | reverse complement strand
AAAAATAAAAGACCAAACAGAACAAGCCCCTGAGTGGACTTCCCCCAACAGAACCTTCACAAAGACAATTCTGTTTCTCTGAAAGAAAAGGACCAACGAGACTACTTCAACAGCTGTGAAAAAAAATCAAGTTACCAAGGTTCAACAGGGTGAAAACAAGAGGTGGCCTAGTTAATTCAAGTCTGTAACTCGAGAACTTACCATTCCTCAGACTCTATGAAGATGGGAAGGAGAATAAAAGTGACCTCGGGTCATGGCCCTATTTTCAATTAACGACAGTTTTAGAGAATGGCTTTGCAAAGCAGTGTTGCGTATTAAAGCTCCAGTCTCCTGGTGGCTGGGGATTAGATGTTCCACACAGTACCTGGAAATTTGTAAATATTAATGGGGGATTATTCTAATGAGCAGGGGTTTATTAGTGTTTTTGCAGTTTTGACTACAGTTTTGATCGCTCCGTTTTCTGGCATCTTGCAACTGTGATTTGTTCTAAAGGGCAGCCAGCTTGTCGACTTAGCAGCATGCCCAGGTGCACTGTGGGCCGAGTCCCTTTGTCACTCAGGGCTCTGACAGATCCTTTCTGGCAGCGACATGGAAAGCAGCCACTGGCCTTCCATCATCCCTTCCCTTGTTATTCTGTTGTATTTCCTCCCAATCATGTCTCATAACCCGGCTTCGTCTTTGACATCTGTACCACCGCATCTCCTCCTGCAGACCGGTCCCTTGAGATGGAAACACTGGCCTCTACACACAGCGTCAGCAAGCATTGGTCCATTTCCTGTTTTCATGTTGATTCTTAGTTTTGGGTGCTGAAAATGCTCTTTGCAATGTAAAGGCCTTGCTTCTGATTCAGATCTGTAGTACTTGCTAGTTCGTGTTATTCAATAGGACACATTTCAATGTTTTCTTTAAACTTGATAAAAGGGTTTTATTTATTATGAGTGAATATTTATTATATAAAATTATGTGTCACATTGCAGCATTTTCATATGTGTGCATATGATTACTTTGCTTTGTACATGCGTACTTACATGTGTATCCATACACACGTGGAGGGCAGAGGTCAACCTCCGGTGTTGTTCCTCAGACGTCTTTTATTTTGTTTCTGAGTCAGGTCTTTCCTCAGCTAGGGGCACACCAATTACACTAGACAGGCTTGTGTGCCCCGCTCCCAGCACCAGGATCACAAACGTGTGCCTCCATGTACCCCTTCTTCATGTGAGTGGTAGGGATCGAACTCAAGTCCTCTTGCTTGCACGCCCAGTGCTTCAGCAGTTGAGCTCTGATCTTTGCATTTTTTAGATGGTAGAAAATAATCGGGATTTTGTAACATACAAAAAAGTATGTCAAATTCAAACGCCAGTGTCCTGTGTGACACTTTATTGAGACGTCACTGTGTCCATTCACTTAGGGGACGACCTTGGCTGCCTTAACGCTGCTGTGTAGAGTAATTGTCGGACACTTGTGACTTCAAAGTCTAGAATATTCTCCATCATGACCGTCACCAAAAAAGTTTCTCAACCATCCCATTCCACCCCAAGATTCAGTTCCCAGCACCCACATGGCAGCTCAGACCTGTCTGTAGCTCCAGTTCCAGGGCATCTGACCCCATCCCCCAGACATATCCAGGTAAGGCAGCAATGCACAGAGAATAAAAACAAGCAAATCCTTTTCAGAAGGACCAGGGGGATATTTTAAACCTGCAAACTTGGGTTCTGTCTCCAGCACCCACCTGGAAACGTTAGATGTCATAGTGTGCACCGCTAATTTCATACTTTGCAGGTGGAGACGGGAGGACCTCTGGGTCTTGCTGGCCAGTCATTGAGTCAAGTCAGTGAGTCTGTGGCTCAGCTAGAGCCTTTGTCTCAAGAGCCAAGGTGGGAGAGGCTTGAGAAAGGTATCTGGGATTGAGCTCTGGACACCACTTACTTTCACACGTGAACCTACATGCACACTAACAGTGCATATACATGTACACATATATACATGCACACACACGTGCGCGCACGCACATACACACACACACACACACACACACACACACGAATAAAAAGAAATGGCAAATCTTCCTCAGAAATGCCATAGGGTTCCAGATTTTCATTTCTCGGAGCCCACCCTTTTCATTTTGCTTTGGTCCCCTCTGTCCTCTCTAACCTAGCTCCTCCCTGTCACGATTCTGGTCTGGTATCAGAGCACAGATTGAACTCTCTGATCTGTTGTTTTTTTTTTTCTGCCACATGTTCAGCTCACGTTCTTTCCAAAGACTACCAACCTGTCCACTCTCTTCCTACAAGGGGCTGTGTAGCTGGGGGCCACCCAGGAGAGAGTCTGCACTACAGAAAGGCAGCAGGACAGTAACAAGGCGAGCACACGAGAGCGCACACAAAGTTGCTAGGGAAACATGGCAGTTCTTGAAAGCCGCCAGCTCCAGCATATGTATACAGAGCTGACAACAACCGACCTCTGTCTCCTCGCCCCTGCGCGCCGTTTCCCAGGCACACTGGAGCAGGGGGGCTTGAATGACAGACACAGTGGATGGGCAGACTTTCAGATGCTGTGGTGAGAGGGGTCTTGCTTCCCAACCCTGTGAAGAGCTTGGGAGTCACAAGTGTCACCTCCGCTGCCACCCAGTCTGTGCAAATGAAAGGGGGGCATTTTCACATTAAGATTTGGCTCCTTTAGTCCCGAGGAGAAAAATGACATATTTTGTTGCATTATTTAAATATCCCTGCTGAACACCAAATTAAAAATATCCATTAAAGGTTTATTTGATATCTTCCTAATTATTGCCCATTGCGCATTTGACAAATTATTTACACATTTTAATAATTGCGACTTTCTTTGGAAGTGACACAAAAACAATTACTTTCTCAAAATTTCACTGCGTGGATGCTTTTGAAACTACAGAACCATTAAAAACAGTCTGTCGAATTAAAGGTTGGGCAATTAATTAAGTGCAAATTCTGTAAAACTGGACCAAGGAGAATATTCATCAAACATATGAAATATGGCCTATCTTGTCCAAAAGACAAATATGTTTAAACAAAAGATGAAAATTGATGACAAAATTACGGGTCGCAAACTGCACACGGAGCCAGCAGAAGACAGCTGTACCGCGTTTCGGTGGCTGGGTTCACGCTTGCGGAATCTGTGATTCATTGCCATCGGAAAACTTTCCCTAGTTAACTGGAAAGTTCTGCGTGAGGTATAATAAAGGTGCCTCCAGAGAGCTCCCAGTGTGGTGACAGCAATGCTTTGCTGGCCTTTAGAAGGGTCTAATTAACGCACCCCGGGATAGGCATGGTAGTCCGAGGGTGGGTCTCCCTTGAACAGTCTCAGCCCAAGTGTGGAGAGTAGATTATCCTTTCTGTTCCCTCCGTTTGGAACTTGTGACATAGCTTGCTTTCCTAGTTTGGTCACATTGATTTTGAGTAGCCAAGGTCCCACTCAGCTTCTATTTTGAAAGGACTCTAATCGCGATAAGACTCCTTTGGCATTCCTGTGTAGGTGGAGTATGCAGCAGGGGTCACTAGCAATCAGGACAGTGGCTTGCAGGAGCCTCATCCATCAGGAGCCCCAGAACTTGCCTATTGCAAGTTCCGAGTGTTGCGCTCTCGTCCACAAATCAACATCACCGTGGATATAGAGTGGGCGGGAGAGGGAGGCGGTTTCCGGACTGTGGGGACCTTTATGGATGCAAGGCTGTTATTTCCATATTAAAATGTAATGGTCTCATTAAAGTTAAAACCACTGTTAAACTTGATGGAGTAAATTAGTTAATTAACTGTAGCATCCAATGTGCTCCTCCGGGGCATACCTCCGTTTCTCAAGATGGAAGTGCTGGCTCAGCTTGGAGGGTCTTATCAGAAAAAGTACAGAACACTCATCTTAGATGTCGCAATGTTCATAAAAAAAAAAAAAAAGTCAAGCCCTGGCAGGAGAGGTGTGTTAAATGAAGATGAGATTAGCCTCCTGCTGTAAGGGGGTAGATCTTATTTTTATGCTGAAATTTCTGAGGATTTCCTTGTTTAAAATAATAAAAACTCTTAATAAGCAGATTGCAAAGTGATTCTTAGCCAGCTCAATAACCACCTCTCTCCACCCGCACCGTCTGCTTTTCTTTGCTTGGTTAGCCAAAGGAGTTTCCGTGTGGTGGGTAGAAACTTTCTAGCGGCTGTTTGGGTAAATGCCCTGGAGTTAGTGGACTGGTTAGTTTTCACTAACTTGAAGCAAACCTGGGTCACTTAGGAAAAGGGGCCCTCCACTGGGAAATTACCTCCACCAGACTGTCCTGTGGGCAAGCCTGGAGGACATTTTTTGTGGCTGAGTCCAGCTCACTGGGGGCAGTGCTACCTCTGGGAAGCAAGTTCTTTTAGAAAGCAGACTGAGCAAGCCGTGGGGAGCAAGCCAGGAAGCAGCACCCCTCCATAGCCTCTTCTTCAGGTCCTGCCTGCAGGTTCCTGCCTTGGCTTCTCTCAGGGATGAAGTGTAACCTGTACACCAAATAAACCTGCTCCATTCCTGTGTTCGTGTTGGCTCTGGTGCATATCACAGCAACAGAAAGCAAACCAGGACAGTGAGGGTGATGGGTGGGTGAGCGAGTGGGCAGATGAGTGTGGGTGGGTGGGGTGGACTTTTCTTGCCTGGGGCACAGCTTCTACCCTGTTGGTTACCCGAGACTTGGGCCCACGCAGCTGTGTTAGAAAGCAGGTCACCTCATTCTCGGTTTACCCCAGTTTCTGCAACTCTACCCCAAGGACAACGCTGACAGCTGCTTCCTAGGGTTGTTGTGGTGAGCGGTACTGTACGGACGGTGCTCAGAAGGGGCCACACCACAAGGTCCCACTCAGGACTGACTACAGTTATCTTCGAGCAGGGAGAGAGAGCTCGAGGGTCAGGTGGGTAAGATGGGTCAGTGGGTAAACATGTGTGCCACCTAGCCTAAGGACATGGGTTTGAGTCCTAGGCTCTACCTGAGTTTGGTCCCCAGTGGGAGGAGACAGCTGAGTCCTGAAAGTTGTTCTCTGATATCCACATGTTTGATGTAGTGCACACACACACACACACATACACAGACACACACACACCCAGGCACGTGTGCATGCACACACATACGAATAATACATTTTTAAAAGAAAAAACCATGTCCTTTAAATCCCTTCTTTGGAGTGATAAGAATTAATCCCTAACAATAATGCTGACCTTCAGCCTGGATGATACGGTGCTCATGAAGACACCGTGTTAGAAAAGCATGCTTTTGTATTTGACACTTGTGAGGGTCCCCTTTCCCACACTCACAAGAAAATTGGAAAGTAAACTGTGTATTTGTGAAATTAGGGCAAGAAATAGTAAAGACCTAAGAACGTGACACAGAGATGGCAGAAAGCCAATATATAATTTAAAAACCATATTACCATATAAAGTGATTACAAAATTGTAAACCAGGTCAGGCTAATTATTTTCTAAAACTATTGGTCTGTAATGGAAATCAAATATGAAGATGCTGGCTCAGCTGACACTTAGCACACCTGTGAAAAATGACACCTGTGTCTCATGGGCACGTGTAGTGGCCTAGAAAAGCCAGCTCCATGCCACCACACACTCATTTTAACAACCGCGTGCGTGTTGTAGATGCCACTGTTGTCCCCAGTGATGAGGAAACCAAGGCACACAGAGAGCAAAGGGCTTGCTCAAGTTTACCCAGCAGCTAAGGGGTAGTGATTGAATAGGAAAGGATGGGGTTGGAGTTCTGCCAGTCCACCTCGGTGAGTTTCAGGTCAGTCTCTGATGGCGATGGAGCCCTCCTGTATCAGCGAACCTTTCCTAAAGAAGTGTGGTTCTGGAAGCACTAGAATCTAGTCTGAGGTTCTAGTCCCAGCCTCTTAGTTATTACGCACTGGACCACACAACCCGTTTCTCAGTCTCTCTGAGTATCCACATCTTCACCTGTGAAACGGGCCTGGAATTCACTTCCTTGTGCAAGTAGCCAGCAGATGCCCTGCCTGGACTGAATGGTTCATTTGGGAGGCACCTTGCCGTGCAGAGGACAGTCTCTGCAATCTGATGGCCTCTCCCTTCAGGGCTTGCAGACTCCCTCTGCCAGGGGCAGCCAGATTCACTGGCACACAGGCTTACGGCATGTCTAAGAGGTGATGTCTCCAGAGACAGCAGTCATGTGTGGGCAGCAGGAGCTGACGATGGTTGGGTATCTTGCATGCTTTGCTCCTGGGATAGGACTCTGTGTTGCACACTGGAGAGGGTGCTCAGCGAGGGTGCTCAGGTGCTCTGGACTCCAGATCCTCTCCTCCGAGTGCTCACCATCTCTCCAGGGCTTTTTCTACTGGCCTTCTCTGCGTCCTCAGAATTGTTTCCCAGTCCTTCGCTGAGTTCCTGTCTGAACCTCTTTTCAGTTTCTTCAAGCATTTCCTTTGGGGGAAATCTCAAGAAAGACTCCCGACCTACAACGTTGTTGTAAGATTTCAGTGGGCCATGTAGGTCACTAGTGCAGTGTCTGACATGCCACGGGTACCAAATGCTCATACACGTTTTTAGCTATTATTAGTCAACCAAAATCGGAAAACATAACAAAAGTGAGATGCGGCCTCAAGGAGCCTGACTCTGTTCCATGGTCACTGCTGAAAGCCTTCAGTCACATCCATTCTTCTCTGTCCGCTTCGCATCATGAAATACAGACAAGAAGACCCAGGTGGCTCCCCCACTTTACCAGAGGAAAGCATAAACACCAGAGGGGAACACCTCAACCACACGCAATAAAAACCCAACCCAAACCAAAATAAACCAAACCCCTCCAAATCAGTCCCCTCCCCTGTTTTCTTGAGGCTCTGTGAATCTGCCTGGGGGCTTGCACTTCTCATCCTACGTGAGCTGGAGAGATGGCCCAGCCATTAAAGTCTAGGCTCACAACCTAACACGCGTGAACTTCTGTGTCCTCTTTATGTGCCGTGGAATTTGACTTCTGCTGTAGTTAATAGACACTGTCCACTCGACAATGCAGACAAACCTCTAGGCATGTTCGTGAGAAGACTTTCTAGATTGAATTATAGGAAACAGGAATGTAGGCCCAACGTACGGGCAGCACCATTCCATGGACTGAGGCCTGGGACTGCCTATCAAAGAGAAACTGAGCTAGCACCAGCCTTCACCTCCCTCTGCCGACTGCGGATCCTGTGTGACCAGCTGCCGCACATTCCGCCATGTTTTCTCCGTCATGATGAGCTCCACTTTCAAACTGCAAACTGGAATAAGCTGTGTTTGTCATATATTTAGCCACAGCAGTGACGAAAGTAACTAGTCCATCACCTAAACCAAATGTTTGGGTGTTTGGGGCTGAGTCTTCCTCACTCCTGTGGGGTGGTCACAGCTGGAACAATTCTATTTGTGCCACAAAGACAGCACAGGACTCTCTAGGGTAACAAAGGTGTCTTGTCAACCTTTCTTGTACCCATGACGGATTGCCTGATGAGACTACTCGAGGAAGGATTTATTTCGGCTCATGGTTGCAAAGGGCATATCCCACCATGGGGAGAAAGGCATGGTAGAGTTCTTGGCAGCGGGAGTGTCCAGCTCAACTGCTCGCATCTCGGCACTAGAGCAGAAGTAGAGACGGCATCGAGCCCGGATATGTGGCTGGAAGTGGAGGTAGCTGGGATGGAAGCCTCAAGCTTGGCCCCATGGGCCTGATATCTAACAGGCAGGTTCCATGTTCCTAAGGCTTCACCATCGTTGGAACGGCGCCCCCAGTGGAGACCACGTGTTCAAACATGTAGTCCACAGAGGATGGTAGCAAAAGTCTTCTGGGAGCTTTAAAACTCTCTGGTAGTTACATACGGAGCTGTCCCCACGGCCGTAGAGAGGCTCAGGGCAGGGCTCCAAGGTTCAGCGGTGGGAACTGAAGGAACAGATCTGGACACAGCTGCTGAGGATCCAGGTGAGAAGAGTCATGACTTCCTGCTATTCCGCCAGCAGCAATGACAACGAGCCCCACCCCCAGCCTTTGCTTAGACCAATCCAAACCCTCCTAAGTTTTCCTGTGCATCGGCATGGGGTTTCAGTGAGGAGACCTGGTATCCTGATGCATTCCCCATCTGATTTCTCACAGGTCAGAAGTGTAGTTGAGGCTTAGGGTGGCGAACAGCTTAGAAGTAATGACAGTTAGAGGTCTAACGCAGATGCCAAGGTTCTAAACCCACGCCCCCTAGGTAGCAGAAAGAGCATCTCTTGTTCTGGTCGGTACAGTTTCAGACAAGGTGATCCAAATAAAGGGCAGAGAATCAGTTGCGTAATGCTCGCCCCAGCTTCCCAGGCTCTATTTATAAGTCAGGTGTTGGCATGTATGTGAGATTTAAAGGGAAGGCAGCTT
This sequence comes from Microtus ochrogaster, assembly GCF_000317375.1. NCBI lineage: Eukaryota > Metazoa > Chordata > Mammalia > Rodentia > Cricetidae > Microtus > Microtus ochrogaster. Next base: position 9,353,941 of record NC_022033.1, on the reverse strand, counting down.
CCCTCGTGATCCTGTGGTGTTTAGTTTTTGCCTTTGATTTAATGAAGATCTCTCCACAAATACGTCTTAGTGGATAATGAGGGGGAACTATACAGGGTTGCAAAGTCTCCATTTCACCCTCTAGAAGAGTTTGAAATAATAACCACCCCCCCAGGCTTTATCTAAACATCTAAGTAGAGAGGGTGTGGGTGATGTCAACAGCCAGGAAACTGTGCAGTTAGTTGCCGCCAACAGCACGGCGCCGCTTTATATATTTCGTGTGCACCTTCATACGAGGGAGGCTAGAATGTTATGCAAGCTTTCTGATTTAAAAAGGTGCCTGTCAAGCCAGCCATTCCCACATGGAAGATTATGGAGAAGGAGCTTGTATCAGAGGCTAGCTGTTAGACTAACCCTTAGAGGGGAAAGGTCACAATCCCCAGGCATTCCGATTCTCTTGCTCTGCCTGTCATTGGTAGTGCTCATTATTAAATGAATGAGTGACTGTGTGTGAAGTGTGTGTGTGCGTGTGTTGAAGTGTGTGTGTGCGTGTGCGTGTGCACGTGTGCGTGTGCATGTGCATGTGTGTGCATGTGTGTGTGCTTGTGTGTGCGTGCGTGTGTGTGCTTGTGCGTGTGTGCATGTGTGTGTGAGCGTGTGTGTGTGCGTGTGTGAAGTGTGTGTGTGTGTGCGCGTGTGTGTGCGCACGCGTGCTCACATATAGGTCAGAGGACTCGCCCAGGTGTCCTTACCACCTCATCTTATTGAGATGGTCTCTCATTGGCTTAACGTTCACCAAGTCATTTAGCGTGTCTGGCCAGTGAGCTCCAGGCATCCACCTGTCTCCGGCTCCCCAGTGCTGGGGTTGCAAACATGTGACATGATGCCTGGCATTTTTACCCTTTTTTATTTTTTTGACATGACTTCTGGGATTAGACTTCTGTTTTCATGCTTGCAAAACTAACACTCTAGCGACAGATCCATCTCCCTTACCCAACGTGCTTGCATCAGAAATAAAATGGACGAGATAAAAAGAAAAAAAAACCAATGTGCCATTACTATTGAACCCTTGCCTGTCCTTGGCCCATGTGTATCTCTCCTGCGAGCCTATGACTCCTTAACTGCAATGGAGTCACAGCTGGAGGGCTTTTTCTTGATGCAGAGTCATTAGGTCTTTCCATGTTTGTGGAATTCTGGGTAAATATGTCAAGCTCCTAGTCCCGCCTATAAGAAACTTTTAGGTTGTGTATTCCGTGGCCTTGCTCTGTAGCACTAACCCCAGATGTCAGCTTAGCCCCCTGCACTCTAGGGGAGCTCCCACCTCTTCCCTACCATCTCATATCTCTGATCTCATTCTGTATTTCCTGGGATCACCTCCCACGCAAACCGTGGCTCGGAGTCAGCTACTGGAGGCAGCCAGCCCCAAAAACCTCCAGGGATGAGTTTTTGCTCGTTGTTCAGACTCATATCTTGTGTGTAAATAACTCATTCCCTCCTGGTTAAAAAATTCCCTCCTAGAAGTCAGTAAAAAACTTACAAGACTTAGGAAGCTCATGAATCTTACAAGCCTCATGAGGCCCCAATCTAGGTTGTGTAAGCAGTAAACAGTTGATGGGCAGAGGACTCTTCAGTGGAGCTGCCGGCAAGTTGCAGGGAGCTTCTGTGATGCAGATGCCTTGAGTCATTGCTGTGTAGGGGTGGGTTTTGCTGACAAGGCTGTCTTGAGGTTGACTGTGCACTCGGATAAACCCTAATAAACTCATTGGCTAGACAGACTGGACTTGGGTGCGATAGCTCCTCCCGTTGCTATTGTTGTTCTGTTTGAGGGTGAATTGACTGGTCTCTGTTCCCCTCAGGAAGTCATGGCACCTACATCTCTCTTTTTCCTCTCTTTGTATGTTTATCTAGCTGTTATTTGTCGTCGCTATCTCAGAGACTAGACAAGTAGACACTCAAAAGAGGCAAAGCTGAGCTCACATTTTACGAATCCAACTCTCTATAGGGTCTTGAAAAAGCGAGAGGAAGAGTTACTTCAATGGCCGGGGACATGACTCTGCTCAGTAAATGTGAACCCCACTGGGAGTGTGAGATGGGGACAGGGAACTTCAGGTCCCCCCACATCTTTCCATGCTAAACATGATTTGCATACTGTAAAACTCAACGTGGTTCTATTTTTTTTTTAATGCCATGTGGTCCCTAAATCAAAGCCAAGATTTGGATGAGATACTTCTCTGAAGGTACACATAGCTTTTTCCCAACCCAGAAGGAAACTCTAGCTCCGACGGACTTCCTGCGAACAAACCTGTCCATCTCCATTCTGGGGCCCTTAGCGGAGTGTGAAGAATAGTTCCTGACTTTCAACCCGGTTCTCATCAGATGTGGCACCCCAGAGGCCTTTCTGGAAGGGGCTCGCTGATGGCTACCGTGGGGTACAGAGGCAGATGGGGGGATACAGACTGGCTACATATCAGGGAAGGTTTCTCAGAGCACATGCTTTCTGAGAATGATTTTAACGATAAACAGATATTTGCTTTATGTTTGGGTGGGGGAGAAAAATGGATGTAGCTCTTAAGATTCTGCCACACACACAAAAAAAATGTTCACTTTGATTTCCCAACACCAGACCGCAGGTCTGTGGTCTTCACTTCCATCAAGTGAATTGTTTGTGCTGTGTGACCTTTGGGGAAGACTCCACCTGGGAGCTTCTCAATGTGATGCTTGTTTGAACCATTTGCCATTTGCACAAAACAGTCAGGCAAGACCTTCCTTAACCCTCTTATTTTGTCTCCAAAAGATGCATTAGGTAATGTCAATGAGTGACTCCAGGCTCTCGGAGAAGCTGATATGGAGGTGCAATTAGCCACAGGAGTTAGTAAGGGCAAAGTCTATGAAGAAAAAGACGGAGAAAGGGTGTCACGAGATGCTGGTGTGGTCCTGATGCTTGTGAAAAGAAGGGAGAGGCAGGAGACAGAGGCTCTCAATCTCCATGTGGCTTAGGGAATGTTTACTAAGTTGATGGAACATAGGCATGTGTCAGAGGCACTGTGTGGACACATGATCTGCTTCATGTCCCCAGCACAAGCCAGTCCGCGGCTGCCACAGTGTCTCTTCAGCATGTCGTGATGATGGCCAGAGGTCGTACTGATGCTACTGGACGGATGTGCACCTCACTGACAGAGATCTGAGTCATCCATGTCCATGGCCATGACACCGGCATTTCCTCACCCTATGAAGCCATGGAATGGTCTGAATCCGAACCCCCCCCCCCCATAGACTGATGCTTTGAATGCACATTCAAAGGCTAAAAGCTAGTTGGGGAGGGTTGGGACCCTCAGAACCTAGTGCCTGGTGGGTGGAAGCCTGTCACCAGAGGTGGAGGACCTTTCAAGGTCGTTCCTGACCCCATTCCGTCTCAGACTCTGTTTCCTCGTCATCTGTGACAGGACCAGCACCCACCACACACTCCTGTAACTGCTCTGACACGCCACAGGCTATCGTGGTCAGGAATGCAGACGCGGCTGCTGCGCTGGAGAAGGGCTCTGGGTCAAGGCCTTTTCATGGTTGGTGAAGAGAGAGACTAAGTCTGGGTCTATCCTTGGCCAATTTTCACTTTCGCAGTCGGCGGTTTTCAAGCGTACCGACTTCACTTGCCTGTGATCATCCAGACACGATGGAATGTTTTCGTTTTCATGTTTATTTGCCACCAAGGTACTTTGATTTCTTTCTTTGTGCCTGTGGGGGCTTGAATAGACATGGCCCCATTGACTCATATATTTGAACGTGTGGCCATCAGGGAGGGGGTGATACTTGACAGGGATTAGGAGCGGTAGCCTTGTGGGAGAAAGTGTGTCACTAGGGGTGGACTTTGGGGTGTCCAAAGCTCCATCCAGGTCCAGTGGCACTCTCTCTTCCTGCTTCCTGTGAATCTGGGTGGAGAACTCTCAGGCCACTTCTCCAGCCCCACATCTGCCTGCATGCCGCCATGCTTCCCGCCATGATGACAATGAACTAAACCTCTGAAACTGTAAGCCAGCCCCAGTGAAATACTATCTTTTATAAGAGTTGCTGTGGTCATGGTGTCTCTTCACAGCAAGGGAACATTCACTAAACCACTGCCCACGGACACTTGTTCTCTTTCTCCTTTCCTTCCCTTCTTCTAGACAGGGTCTCACTATGGAGCCTTGCCTCAAGTTTGCCA
>NC_022033.1:9301314-9349522 GCF_000317375.1 Microtus ochrogaster | reverse complement strand
CCTCTTCTAGACAGGGTCTCATATGGAGCCCAGCCTCCCCTCAAGTTTGCCATCCTCTTGCCTCTGATTCTGTCACATTTGGATCTCAGGTGTGTGCCCGTGCTCAGTTTCTAGCTTCTAAAACAGTTTGCTTTCCAAATAAATTGATTGAGACCCATGCCTGGTAGCCATCAAGTACTAAGGAAACGGCAAGTTTTGCAAAGCACCCGAAGTTTGGGTAAATCTGGATTTTGTCACCAGGTAGTGGTGTTCATCGTCTTTGGGCATGCCTTTTTCTCCTGGACAGGATAGTACTGAGGCTGTTTGGTTTTCTGATGTTTCTGAGACTCCATGGTGGGAGACACTGCAACTCAGTTACTCCTCCATTATACAGGACCCAGAGGACAGACCCAGCGCAGATGGAGTTCTAAGGCAGATGAAAAGTATTGTCTTCAAGTGGAGACGCGTACCTCTTCCTGTCAGACAAAGACAAGCAGACCTGTCAGGATGCCTGCTGTGTCTTCTAGAATCCTGAGGGCAGAATTTCCTGCTTTTACGGGCTCATGTGCTCCAGTCCACCAATAAAAGCACTTCTCTTCCCACTTCCTTGAGCAGAATTAAAAAAAAAAAGAACAATTTCAGATTGACGCACACAGGTCCCTCAGCCTGTGTCAATGAAAGCCAGCTTCCAGGCCACCGCAGGCCAAGCATGGCTCTGCTATGACAGTGAAATGACCCTCGAGCTTTAGTGACTTGTCAGAACAAAACTCCATTCTTGTCAGGGTCAATGTTGGTTTCTGTTCTAGAACCTAAATGGTCTGAATCAATAGGCTGAGGAGCCTATTAAGGAATCACTTGGGTGTCCTTAGGACCCGTATGTCATACCACTTGAGGGTGGTCACACCCAATAATTTTCAAATTTCTTTTTTGTCTATCAAAGTGTATTTTAGATAGAATCCTTTGGGATAGGGCATTTTTCATAACATTTGTATGTATTCATATATAGCTCATTGCTTTTCATTACTGTGTTTTTAAATTTCAGTTTTTATGTGTCTGGGTGTCTTGTACATATTTATCTGTGTGCCACACCTATGTCTGGCACCTGGGGGCCAGAAGAGGGCATCAGCTCCATTGGAACTTGAGTTACAGATGGGTTGTGAGCTTCTCTGGTGCTGGGAATTGAACACGGGACCTCCGTAGGAGCAGACAGGCATGTGACTGCTGAGCCTCACTCCCGCTCCTGTCTCTGCTGAGTGATTCTCCATCGCATGTGACACTTGTGTCCTGTCCTGCGCCGCTGAACATGCATTTCTGTCTTCTTCTTTATGGCTGTTGGTATAACTGGTACAGTTACATGTTTCTCCCCAGAATGGAATTACTGTTGGATGATACATGTTTATAGTTTCCATTTCTAAGATCCTTCTGGACCATTGATTTATGCTAGCAGTAGATGAGGAGCCCCCCCTCCCCCCGAGCTGTTCTATGTCCTTACTAACACTGAGGACCATTAATGAACTTGATGTTGTCCTTAGCTATTTTGGCGGAACTACATGGATGCCTTTTCTTGGCTTTGATTTGCATTTCTCGTATGACTGATGATGATGAATTTATTTCTTAATTTTTGTTGGCTGTGTAGACACACACAGTTGTGAAGAATCTCTCCAGTTTGATTTCCCTTTATGTCCTTGAACTCACAAAATAGCCCAAGCTGGCCCTGACCTAACAGCAGTCTTCTTGCTTCAACCCCTCTATGCTTGAATGACAGGTATGTGCCACTATGCCTGGCTTTGCTAATCTTCTTATCATGTTGTTTATATATTCTGACTGCAATACAACTGATTTGTATATTTTTCTCTGATACTTTATCCTTGTTTTTATTTTCTCAGGCTTTGACTCAGTCTTTGTTCTAGCTTATTAAGGTAAAAGTTGAGATCACTGGTTTTTTTTCTTCATATGTAGAATCAGCTATAGCTATGAATTTACCTCTACAATACGCTTTAGCAACAACCTACAAAATTTTCAGTGTTGTAGTTTTTAAAATTGATTTCTAATCTAGCATTCTGATAAGTTCTTTGAAATTTATTGAGACTTTAGTAATAAAGGCTCTGCTAGAAGAGTTTTAACTTATAGAAAATTGGGATGGCTATACAGAGTTCTCATGTGCCCTATAGTGGTTTCCCACAGTTATTAGCATTGTGCGCTATTGTAACTGTGAGTGACCCTGACATTAGTATCAGCTACAGCCTTTCATTATAAAGTCCATTGATTTTTCACCGAATCACCTTTTACTGCCCAGGATCCCATCCATGAGAGCATTTGGTCATGGAAACAGTGGGTCATGATTCCCAGATGCCTCTTGAATGTGTCATTTTCTTGTCTGTCTGTACGACATGAGCATTTTGAGAGTATAAATTAGACATTCTGTAGAATCACCTTCTATTGGAATTCACAGCTTTTTTTTTTCATAAGATGGGACTGTGGATCATTGAGACGATACTGGTGAGCCAACATAATTTTTATGTAATGTAAAGAGTGTGTGATATGTAATCTGACTGTGATGTGGTCATCATCTACTACCTGAGTTAAAATTGTCAGGCTCTGTCACTGTGAAGTTAATGTTTTTGTTACCCATTCTGTCTTCTTTGGAAAGAGCTCACTGAAAAGACCTATCAACCAGGGGTAGGTAGCCAATTTACCTTATATAGAATCCTTGGAGAATTATTTCTTCCTTTTCAGAGTTTTGCATTTATAATGCCATGTTTTGATAATCTAGGCACATACTGTACCATTGAACCTCATTACCACCCTGGGAATGCACCCCATTTTCTTATGGCTACTATTGTCTTGAATGGAAATTAGCAGTTGATCTTAGTTTTCTTCCTCTGTCTGTAGCAAGGTTTGTTTGGTTAGTTGGTTTGGTTTGATGTGCTGTATTCATGTATCCTAGGCAATATGTAATTATAGATATAAAATCATACATCCGTATATATACACTCACATACATGCACATACACACATGCACCATAAACACACATGTGTGTACAAGGTGTAAAGGGAAAGGGAGAGGGACGTTTGAGACCATTAGGAAAAGGCCTAGTGGGAAGGAAGACTAAAACAGACAAGAGAGTGATGGGGATGCACTAAAGAACTAATGTTCTCCTCGAGGGAAGCTGACTGTGTGAGATCCACCATCGTGGGCCCTGAATGTGCACTGAGTTTTCAGTTAAGAAGCATCACAAGTATCGCTTCTTCCCCAACATGGTCACTGTGAATCTCTGCTTCCATCTTATTAATCTCCATTTCTGTAACTCTAGACCACAGCAGCTGGTTTACTCACTAGGTGTAGCGGGAGGTGGAAGCGCTCCAAAAGGCAGCATGCGTGCCTGTGTCTCACGAGAATCAACTTTCTCTTTAGCTACGCAGCTCCTAACCTTGGACCCAGGCCCTTTCCATAAGCATAACTAGGGTGCCCCGCTTCTCAGGCATGGCTTCTGATGCTCTCCAATCTCCACGTGGTCCAGTAGAGCCAATGACATCATCATCAGGTACTTCCAGTCTTCCGTGAGGTCTCCCAAGTTTCACGGCACAGCACAGCACCCTCTTTGTCTGTCTGAAGACATTTAATGAAAAATTCCAGAATTAACTATTTGAAAGCTTTAAATAAACTATGTTCTGGTGCAGTGTGGTCATTGTTTTATGTTAATATCAGTTACTGTTGTCAATCTCATCATTTAAACACTGTGGTGGGTCCTTATGCATAGAGCCCAGGACATCACAATTATAAGCATCTGAGACCTTAGAATGTGTCCCTCAGGCAGACTGATGGGGGCTGCTGGAATTCTTGCTACTTTCAGTATTACCTATAAGGGACTACTTATAAGCATAGCCTCCCTACTGAGGTGGTTGGGGACTGTCTGTCTCGGGCCATATCAGTGGCTCTTGGGGAGACAAATGGGACTTTTGAGAAGAGGCACCACATTTGCTGACTTGAGCATCATGAGGACATTGCGAAAGGTCATAGAAATATCCAGATAAAATTTCTCTATTCCAATTTTTGGTAGACAGACTAAAGCTATGCCCACTCACAGTCTGGAAATCTTAGTTTCCCAGCAGATTAACTGCCATTGGCAGAAATCAATTTGACTTGAGTATTTGCAATGTTCGCATCCATCCACTGAACAACTAAAGAGAGCCTGCTCCATCCCAGCCACGTGGTCCCTGGTATGATACCTACTGTGAGAGATGGCGTGTTTCCAGAGGTGAGCAACAAGAGGCATGCCTGAGAGAATGGGGGTGACCTGGAATGTCCAGCATGGTGGTGTCACAAAGCACTGAAGGATGAGTTAGAGGGAGGTGCACAGGGAATACCTTTCAATCCAGTGGCTTCTTGGAAGATGTCAGACTCCAGATTCTGGATGCTGTCTTGACATATAACTTTTTTGTTGTATTTTTCATGCATGCATGTGTGTATGTTATACATACTTAGATGTGTGTGTGTGTGTGTGTGTGTGTTGCTATGTATGCATGCTCTCTCTCTCTCTCTGTATGTGAGCATGCCTGACTATGATACCAAGAATCATACTCAGTTGTTTCATTCCCCTTGTTTATAGAGTCAGAGCATCAGGGCATCTTAGTCAACCTAGAGCTGTTAGCCTTACAAGCCAACTTGCTTTGAACTTCCTGTTTCTACCTTCTACAGGTGGACTTGCATACCCACCTGGTATCTATGTGGATTCTGGGGATCCAAACTCTGTCCCCCCATGTCTGTATCGTCAGCCCTTTAACCGCTGGAGTTTCCGTAGGTCCTGCTAGTTTTCTTCTGAGACAGTATCACTATGCAATCCAGATTGACGCAAAACTCATGATTTGTGATTCCTCCTGTTCCAGTGTCTCAGTGCTGCATCACCATACCCTGTAGGGCATGCTCTTACTCTGTGATTCTCAGCCCCAAACCTCCCACCCTAAAGACAGGAACAGCAACGAGAATCTTGATAACACTTTGACCAGAATTGATGGGAGAAAGAAAAGAGCTTTTATGCTAATCTGAGCTCATTTCTTGAAGCCTTGGCTGCACCGAATCTTAGTGGTCATTCCAGCATCTTTTTAAGGGGCAGTCAGTAAGGGCTGGGTGGGACTGAATCTAAAAAGCATTAGAATCCCCCTTTATGTTTTGTCATTTTGGTCGAATAAGTCAACTCCAGGAAAACACTGCTTCCTTCTGAGGTGCCTACTGGAAGGAAAATTCCCAGTGATACTTAGGTCATTTATTGCGAGTTTAAAAAAAAATAATAAAAAACCAAAATCAAATTCTTTTATTAAACAATTTGCCCCAAATCCAACTATACTAATTAAATCTCTATGGATAAATATATTCATAAATAGTCATGTTTTATCAAAGTCAAATATAGGGCAAATACTTGTGTTCGTGTACTACAGAGCCTGGGTTCTTAAACAAGTCCACGCTGTTCTCTTTAAGATTCCATCCGTTAATGAATGTTCAATAAAAATGTAAGGATGGAATTCGGTTCACAGAAGAAAGATGTCCCCAGTGTTTCCAGCTTTGTGAAAAGCAAATTTTGTACATTCTGATCCATCAGATAGGAATCTCACTATAAAAGGCTTTCATGGAAATACTAGCTGTCAACTATCAATTAAAACATAAGGTCTCGCTTTCCTTATTGAACTCTAATGAAAGGTTATCTGTTCTATCAGATTGCTTTATACTGTTAAGATTAAACTTAACCAAAAATTACCATCAGCATTCTGTGAAGAGAGCACACAACAGGATTTTCCTCAGTGACAGGGGAGCCTAAGTGTTTTTGTTCTAGCTGGGAAACACTTTCCCACACATTAAAAAAAATGCAAAGAATTCGTTTTTTAAAAAAAAATCAGTGCAATCGGAAATTTTAACCCATTCCAAGCTGCATGTATCTCTTGTATTTCTTTGCTCCTGACTTTGATCCGTATATGACATCTGAACATCATTTTTACATGTCAGCAGAGCAGAGGTTTAGCTGAGTACCTGACAGCCAGCCCAGGATACAGCTGTGAGACAAGGCCTTGAACCCACCATCTCCGAGTTCAAGGTTCCTCTCTGTCACTCACTGACTGTGACGACTCTTCCATGAATTTTTGAGTTTTGTATGTGCAGAGAGAGAAGCATGAAGCGTCGTTTGGGTTCTGCTCTGAGTCTGAAGTTGGTATTGTTTGGAACGTGACATGTGTCCTGTGGGTAGCGGCTGTGCTGTTGCTGATAGGAGCAATCTGTGAGGGAAAGGTAGGGTGTGAAGAGCCTCCCTGTGGAGAGGCGCTGCCTTCCCAAACTAGAAACAAACCCAGAGGGAGGGTCTGGGAGCATTCTGATAGCGTCATCAAATGGAGTGTGCAAGTGTGTGTGCTCGTGTGTGCACACACTCATGTGTGTTGGGGTGTGTGTATGTGTGAGTGGTGGTCAGAGGACATCCCGAGGTGTCATTTCCAGCTGCCTTTCACCTTTGATTTGAGACCAGGTATCTCTTTGACAGGGAACTTCACCAGGTAGGCTAGGCGAGCTGGCAGGAAGCTTCCAGCCGTCCTCCTGTCTCTACCTCCCATCTCTCCATCCCTGGGCCTGTAAGTGTGCACCATTGCACCAGGCCTTTAATAAGGGGACTAAATTCAGGTCCTCTGTGATGCAAGCACTGAGCTACCTCCTTAACCTGGTAAAATGACTGTGATATAGAGCTTCTAGAACACTCACCATTCACATGTGACAGAGGACTGGATGATAGTAACTGCATACCATACACATGTGATAGAGGGGGGTGGATGATAGTAACCGCCCATGCATTCTCTCTCCTTTGAAAACTTAAGATGTTCAGCGCTTCCCCCTCAAACCAGGTGCACAGCAAAGCAAAATAGCATTGGAGTGATGCTAATAAAATAAAGACTGGAGAATCGGGAGACTGAGCCCTCATCCCTGACACCCACAGAGGATGGTCCATGGATGACCCTTCTACATAACCCTGTGTTCTTGCCAGATAAGCATGGGCAGGTATGAATGGAGAGGTAGGGGCCATAGCCAAGTGGAACACATCCTTCCTCAGGAACACTGTCTCCTTGGTCAGGCTGGTTATTGCTGGATCTGCTAGAGAACTCGGGAACTCAGACTCTGTTTGGAACTGCAAGCAGTTGATAGGAAGCCCCATGTGAGTTCAAGTCATCTCATCTCCCAGAGAGTTGGATGTTCTACCAAGTGGAACCCCGCGTGAGCCGTTCTCTGGAAGCCCTATCCAGATCTATAGCTTTATGACTTTTTTTAGACTCATTTTTGTCCGACTCTCTAGCCTATAATGGTGAAAAAGAAAAGCAATTTGTGCAACCCAAGATTTTGGCCTGAACTTAACTGCAATTGACTGTCTTCTGTCATGAGTTAATGCTGAGCAGAGCTTGTCAGGGACTAAATATTTGGTTTAGGAATGCCAAATATTCCTGTCTTCATCTGGGTTCAGCTTTGATCTTTGGCCCGAGGTCGCAGGATGTAGCATTGGATACATCGCACTTTCTCTGACTAAAGGAAGCCAGGGTGGCTGTGTGCAGATGGGAGGATGTGTCAACGGATGCCCGAGTTTGGGCTACATCTGCTGCAGTGAGGTCCTTCTGCAGTGAGCCCATTTGATGGTTAAGCAATCCCAGCTCTGGACGGCTTGATGTCATTGTGCTCAATCAGGTTCTAAAGATTTCAGATGCTCGCCATTAATGAACAGTTTGCTTAATTGATGGAGCACTAGAGAAAGGGTTTAAGGAATTGGGTCGGAACCCTGGATGGGCTATTGCTTCTAGAGACAACCATCTTCGAGGGCGGGATGGTGAGACCTTGAAGTGGTGACGGCATTCCCAGCCCCTCCAACCTCCTGCCCTGTGTAACATGAGTGTTAATGAATGAACGTCTTAGAAAAGTAGAAGAGGGAAGAAAGACACTTGCTTTACAGCCCTTCAGTTCAGGCTCAGCCTCTGAAGATGAATGTTTCATTGGTACCCAAATGACCATTGATACCCAAGTGACCACTTGGACACAAATGATCCCTTTCTCAGGGTGTGTCTCATTTTTCCCTCTCTCCGGGCTTCTCTCCCGAGCACCTGCATTTTATTAATTATGGAATACACTGGGCATCTTAGGAAAATGATTCACTGTACTTCAGAAATGTAGAAGTAAATAAGCCAGGCTTCAATATATGACCGCGTAGGCCTGATAGAAACCCCAGGGCAGCCATCTTTTAAGAGGTGTGTGTAAGGAGTTTAATACAAGCCCGCTCCGGCAGTGCTTAAAGTCTGGCGGCCCCGTGAGTTATCACCCTGCCGTGGATGGGGCTTCTGATGAATTTGTAATTTGAAAAGTTAAATTAACCCTGAGGTATATTATTTGTTGTCTGTTTTTGCACGCAGGGAAGAGGTCCTCCTGTAAACAGAGTCCCTGTCTGTGGCTGAGGTGAGGTGTGCTCAGCATAGACACTTGCTGGACTCACAGCGGCTGTTAGTTTTCAGAGCACAGGCAGTCATTTTTTTTTTTTTTTGAAAAAGGATACTACCACCACGAAAAATACTTTCCAAGAGATTTCTGGTGCTTTCTCCATGGTTTATGTAGTCCTGTGACGTTCTGCTGAACACACAGTTGCTGCATTCATGGTTGATATTCCTGCTGGAATGTAAACTTCGTGAGGCTGGGATTATCTTAGGTCAGGACTCTCCCTGCACTGGCCACAGGGATGCTGGCACACACCAGAGGCCCTGTGGACGCTGGCGGAGGAATTTAGAAACATGTACTTATTTTTCAAGAGAAAATGACTTTGGAAATCTTCACTGTCATGGGGGAAGATTAACAGATTCAGGCATGGCCTTCACTGCTGTGTGAAGGGGCCCATTTGTTTAGTCAACCAGCTTTTATTGGGGACCTGCATTGTAACACACCCTATTCTAAGCAACACAGAGTTCATGATTACCCATACACAATGCATTAGCTGCTCTCATTACCCTTCTTGTGAGATAGTTTAACAAAGATGTGTGTGTGTGTGTGTGTGCGTACAAGTGCACATGAATATAGAGGCCAGAGGTCAACTTCAGACATTTTTTTCTCACATGCAACCCATCTAGTTATTTCTTTTTGCAGCAGGGTTTCCCACTGGCCTGGGCTCACCACGCTGGCTGATGGGCCCCGGTACAATCCTCTACTCTCTCTGCTTCTCCAGTGCAGGGATCACAAGCAAAGGCCATCCGCTATGCTCAGCTTTTTGAAACATGAGCTCTGGAGATCAAACTCAGATCTTTGCCCTTTCCCAGTGGACAGCTGACTAACATAGCACATGTAAACACACACAGAAACAGGCATGGACATACACAAACAGACACACGCAGGCAGACAGACAGACATACATATGCATACATTTGCTTTTTTGAGATAGATTTTCTCTGTGTAGCCTTGGCTATTCTGGAACTCACTCCATAGACCAGGCTGGCCTCTAACTCACAGAGATCCTCCTGCCTCTGCACTGACCACCACCCCTCACCAGAATACTTTCTCCAGTGTGATGGGCTGAACCCACAGTCTGCCAGCCAGGGTAGTCCCTTCCACCTCAGGCTGTTCTTGACAGATATTTGATTGCAGCAGCAGCAGCAGCAGCAGCAAATACAAAGCAGGCAAATGATCCACCCATTCTGGGCAGCAGCCGGGGTGGCTCTACCCTAGGACATCTTGACAAATGAGGGAATGATACAAAGCTAGTTAACATCTCCACAGGAGGAGACAGGCACAGAATCTTACATGGCCATTTCCACACCGAGAGAGAAGATAAATATCTGACTATATTTATTGACAAAATTAAATAATAAAATAACACAAAGAAATAAAAAAATGCAATAATAATAAAGTTTGCAGTATAGGTGTAATAATAAGAATGGGATCTTTTGCTTTTTTATACTTGAGGGTGCAGGTATGGGGTGTGTTTGCATCTCTTTCTCTGTATGTGTATGTCTGTGTGTCCGCATGCACTCACAGCTGCACAGATGTGTTCATGTGGAGGCCAGAGGTCACTATGGGTTTTCTTCCTCTATTGCTCTACATCTTGCTTTTTGAGACAGGCTCTCCTGGACAAAGAGCTCACAAGTCCAGCTAGATTGACTTGCCGGTAAGTTCCATGGATCCCCTTGTTTCCACCTCCCCACTGCTGGGGTTGTAGATATGCATCACTGTGTCTGGCTGTTGTGTGTGTTCTGGGGATTGAGACTCAGGTCCTCATACTAGTGTGGCAGACGTTTTACCTACTGCGCTACCTCCTCAGCCCTGGGTACTTTACTTTTGGGTGTTCCATGGCACTAGTGTCTTACACTGATTCATTAGTTGGGGCTGCCATTTCCAGGGCTTAAGTTAGCTGTAATTTCAAGGTTTTAGTGGTTGAAAATTATCACTCCGAAGCAACGTCTACTATATGTAGCTGCATGCACCCTAATCCACCTACAGAAACATTAAACATTTCTCTATGAATTGCCCCCATTGCCAACTTCAGGTTATATTCATGCCTTACTTTTCATAAGTCTAGTATTATTAGACTCAACAGATTTTATATGCATGAACTCATTTAATGTCCTTAGAAACCCATCAAAAGGACAGGATCCTCTTTACCTTTTGGGAGCTGAGGAAATTGTGTCTCAGGACAAATAAACAGTTCCCCACTAAAGTGAAGTTGGATTCCTTGCATCAGTTCTGGTTTTTTATCTGTGTTTTCAAAGAAATGAACAATGTCCACACGCCTGTCTCTGATTCCAGTTTCCTATATTAACTCGTGTGCGCGTGCATGTGTGTATGTGTGTGTGCCAGATACAACAACAGACAATACTTAAAAAAAACAACCCTCATTACGTTTCTTTATGGTTAAGGAGCATCTGGAGCAATTTAAGGACTTAGAAGAGGAATAGGATGCTTTACAACATTATGTGCCCCAGGATTGCCATCCGAGTGGAAATGTGTTCATTGAATAATGACTCCAAGCATTGCTTTTTGGGTTTGCCTTCTCAAGACCCCTGCAGGATGACTATAGCGAGGCTGCGGCTTTATTTATTTAGTTTGATTTCCCTTCTTTCATTCTAGCATTCCAGGAAATAAAGTATCCCTCCAAATGATAATTAATATACGCTAAGAAATGGGGGGGGGATCAAACCTGTTGTGGGGACAGAACAAAAATACAAACAGGAATCACAAAAAAAGCAAAATGATGATAATGATGATAATAATATTAATAATAATAAAGATTGTAAATAAACTTGTGTATATCCAACCAGTTCAGCAATCACGGCATCAGCTCCCCTAACAACCACAGAGGCCATCTTGGTCTTTTTCTTACGGTAATGAGGACGGCATAGAGCAAAAACTTGTGTAACTGCGACCCATCTAAATATGAGTTGAGGTGGGACAGCTTCTTCTGAGGGCTATCACTGAGCCCAACTGTAGATGATTTTAATTTAGTATCTGCCCTTTCTTCTAAAAGATTAAGCAGGGAAGAAGTCCAAAAAGAAATGCCCAGGCTGCCTTTCTAACCAGACAACACAGTCTGAATTCCTCCAATGGGGGTTCTATCTGAAATGAACCCAGAAATTGAATGCTTCCATAATTAATTGAATTTAAGTATAATAGTAAATAATTTTGTTGCCCCTTAAAGCTACATGAGTGCCATGAACACCGTAAGTCAGGACTGACATGGGAAGGCATGCAATAGGAGGCCAGGGGCTGGTTCTGTGCATGGAACGGCTTGCTGGTTAGCGTGTTGACCTGAACTCCAACCCTGGAATCCATGTGAAAAAACTGAACATGGTGGCACCCATTGGGAATCTCAGCCTTCTTTGGTGAGATGGAAAGTGGAGACACAACTACCTGAAGTTTTCAGGTCAGTTGGCCTGGAGTGGGCATCGCAGTGGCAGAAATAGAGACCCAGCTGCATAGAAGGAAGGAGGGAACTGATTTGCAAAAGCTGTCTTCTTTCCTCCCCCCTTCCCCTCCCCTCCTCTCTTTTTTCCTTTTCTCCTTCCTTCCCCTCCCCTCTTCTCTTCCTTTCTTCCTTCTCCCTTCTCTCTCCATTCTTTCTCCTTTTCCTCTCCTCTCTCATCTTTTCTCTCTCCTCTCCCTCCCCATGTCCCTTTCTATCTCTTCCTTCCACCTGTCTCCTCTCTCTCTCTCTCTCTCTCTCTCTCTCTCTCTCTCTCTCTCTCTCTCTCGACAGGGGACTCACTATGTAATGAAAGCTGGTCTTGGGCTCTTATGCCTCCTGACTCAAGCTTGTACTGCCACACCTGGCAATTGCCTGGTAGATGATGATGATAATAATAATAATAATAATAATAATAATAATAATAATAATGTCAAAGCATTCTCTTTTTGTCTGCCCAGAGCCTGCTGTGCTGACCCCCTTGGGTAATTTCAGAGCTGTTTTCATCAGAATACTTGAGCCATTGGCTCATGAAATGGATTCTGTGTCAGTCTGCTTTCTGTCGCTGTCACAAAAACACCCAAGATGATTAACTTAGGAAGATAAATATTTGTTTTGGTTCACAGCTCTGAAGGTTTCAGTCCATGGTGAGGTAGCAAGCACATTATAGTGGGGTGAGTATGGTGGAGCATAGACACTCAGCTTGGGGTTGGGGAATGAAAGGAGGAAAGACCAGAGTCCATGGTCCCACTGTCCCCTTCAGGAACACACATCTAAGGACCTGAAGACTTCCCACTAGGCTCCATCTCCTAAAGATTAAATTCACTACCCCCTAGCACCATGGGCCGGGCCAGGAACCAAGCTTATGACATATGAGACTGGAAGACATTCCATCCAGATGATGGCGAAGACACAACGGCACATGAGTCCCCTAGAAACTCACTGGGAACTCTGTAGGCCATGCTAGCAGGTGTTCTTGGGAGCAGAAGCCCCCTGAGTCTGTCAGATGGAAAGGTTCAAGTGAGCCATCCCTGGGTGCACCGTTCTCATGGTATATGGGATAGAAGCTCATTCTGCAAGTATGAGCCACTATTTCACACTCTCTGCCGCCACATTTTGCTTTTAGGCGTCTTTCCCCCTGGGTATCTGCTTCAGTGTTCTCCTCTCTGATGACAAGCCTTTTCTTCATTCACATCTAATATTTGGTCATTGTGTTGGTTAGTTTTTATTGGTTGGTTTTTATGGTTAACACAGTGTTGGAACAGGGAACCTCAGATGAGGAATTGCCTTTATCAGATCATTTTGTGGCCACGTCTGTGAAAGATTGTCTTGGTTGATGATTGATGTGGGAAGATCCAGCCCACTGTAGGCGACACCATCCCCAAGCAGGTGAGCCCAGGTAAACCTGTCCTAGAAAGGAAAGCAAGACGAGAATAATCCAGAGAGCAAGCCAATAAGCAGCATTCCTCCGTGGGTTCTACTCCAGTTCCTCCAGGAGTTCCTGTCCTGACTTCCTTCAGTGATGAGCTATGACTGAGAGTCGTTAGACAAAGTCAACCCTTCCCTTTTCAAGTTGCTTTCGCTCATGGTGTTGGGCATATTAAATAACCACATGCCTGCTCGTCATTCTCACCCAGCTTGTATGATGTTTATCTGCCTCCTGGTCCTGCTTTCTGAGAAGGGAGAGACATGAGCATTAGGAGAGCTTTGAAAATTAAAATTTTGCGTATTTCAAAAGCCATATACATGTTTGTTGTAGGAAATCTGGGAAATAAAAAGAAAATGAAAAGAATATATTGTATAATCTCACTTCATTAATATGGCATATCAACCTCTGTGTAAACAAGCAAAAATGAGACGTTACACAAAATGCTTATCAAGACAAAAGGACTTCAAAGCCACAATACCATCGACTGACTGCAAGCCCATTTTATGGTAACTTTGCCAGTAAGGACAGTAGAAGGCAGGAAAGGGAAGCTGACTGAGAAATTCCCACCATTAGGAGCGCCATTGTCCCAGTTGGGGTCCTCCTTGAATATAACGCTTTCCAGATCTATCTATTTCCATGCAAACCTCCCAACTCCATTCTCACAGCTAAGTAAAATTCTGCGGTGTATGTGCACCACATTTTCAATACCTGTCCACCCCTTGATGGACATGTAGCCTGGTTCCGTTTCCTTGTTACCGCAAGTAGAGAAGCAGTGAACAGGGGTGAGCACATGTCTGTGGCAGGATGCAGAGTCCTTGGGATGCAGAACCTGAGAAGAAGGAACCTTCTAAACAGGCCACATACAGCACAGGAAACTGCCCCTAGAATGAACAGATGAGACTGTGTGAACAACATTCTACACAACAGAGAAAATGATCATCAGCTAAAACAAGTCTACGGAACAGGAGAAACTCTTCTTTTATTTAAAATTTAAAACATCCATTGCATGTACTTACAGAACATGGTCCCGTGTTACACAGGATTATCGTGCAGGTGTACCTTGAGTTGAGCAGTTTGCTTTCCTGCCCTCAACACATTCTGCCCTTTCAGATCCTTTACGCCTCTGGAAGATGATCTATTAAGGAGTTCAACGTAATTCCATCAAAATTATCTTTCAGTAGACATTACAGTATTTCCAGGCTTTTTTTTTTTTTAATTGCAAACTGATTTTTCAGAACAATGCTTCTACTGAAGATTTACTGTTATTTGGGAGCAAAACAAACAAACAAACAAAACCCAACAATGTCATTTTCAGGCAAAGAGTAAGGGGGTCACAGTGACTGAGTGTCTGAGATGCATAAACACATGCAAGGATCAAGAAAAACAAGCAGCGCCAAACTGCTAATTGGAATCAAGAACCTGCAGGAAAATGAAGTTCGAGCCTTATTCTTATCCTGGGTGAAAACCAGCCCAAAGTGAATCAAGTAGGCTAGGTCGGTTGGTCACAGATCCAGCTTTCTGTCTCCGCAGCTCTGGGGTTGTATATCTGCCTCCATGCCCCGATTATTTTTGATATGGGTTCTGGGGCTGAAACTCAGGTCCTGCTTGCTCACCCATCACGGTCTCCCCAGCCTTGACCGAGGTCATGTTAGCTGATCCGTCCCTTTAACGCGGCAGACCCTTACTGCATCTGAAAGAGGAGTAGACTTTTAAATCACCTTCTCTCCTGACACGGTAGCAGGAGAGCTGACCTTTCGAAACTTAAACTTCTCATACTGAATGCGTTTTCAGACACAGCCCCTCGGTGGACGGGTGTTTAGCTGCAGGATTTCTTCCGTATGAAAAAGGAGAGTAAATCTTTCTGTGTTTGTGTCTTCTTGCTATCTAGTTTCTGTTTGCTACCAGAAGTATCTGAAAAGCACATGGAAAGCTGTAATCAGAAACTGGTTTCATGTCAACTGTCCTGGTTTGAGCTTGAGGTTTATTAAGAGCTGAGCAGGGTTCATTCAACCAGGGTCTTGGAAGCCGTGCTTCCTGTCTGTGCTCTCCGCCAGTCTTGTTCACCTGTCTGTCTCTGAGCAGAATTGCAGTAAGCACACCGAGTCTGTATGCTCTCTGCGTCTCTCTTCATCAAAGCCCTCTCCCCCAAAAATAATATAAAAGAAATATTAAAGGAAGGAAAGAAGGAACCTGAGAAAAATTTGACTTATTAAAAAATCCCTTTCAGTCCATGGGACTCCAGAAGGACCCGGGGACATCAATACATTCTTAAAATACAGAAGTAATTCCTAGTCTTGTGAATTCTAAGAATTCTCTGAAGCCCAATATGTATCCCAAGCACGCTGATAGGGTTAGAAATAGCATCTCCAGCAAAGGAATGCATATCGGAATAGGGTCCGCAATAGTGTAGTTCTCTCCAAGCCCCCAAAAGCACACCATATTTACCTGGAAACACATACTTGAAGTTAAAACAATCTCAGAAGACATCCATCTACTCTTGGAAAAGATTGTTCTGGATTGAAATTCCACTCTCAAAGTTTGTGCCGCTGGCTCCCAGCTTCACTCCTTGCCTCTCTCCAGTTTCCCTCCATTGCCTTTCCTTTATGACCTTTTTTGGTTACGCCCCTTGATTTACGGTCATTTGTGCGATGGCACCACTTTGCTGTATGGCAGTTTATGTCATCCTGGTCTTGTCATAAATGACTACCATAAAGTGAGGTAAAATATCATAAAACATTAGTGAGTCCCTGGTACTCAAGGTTCTTCTGCATCAGCCCTGACAGGCACCAACCATAGAAAAACAGATTTGGCCTTTTGAAGGGAGAAGCGTTTGACAGTGGATTATTTTTATAAAAGGTAAAATCACTAAGATTCACTAACCATTCTGAGTGCCAGTCACTGAGTAGAGCTTATCGTAGGCATGACACATAAGCCTTGCTACTTCTCCAAACAGAAAAGCTTTGATTAACTCTGTTATACAGATGGGGAAACTGAGGCATAGAGAATCTCAACACAACTGGAATATGGTGAGGCTTTGATACGGCCCTCACTGTCACTGTGGGTCTGTGCTCTTACCTATCAACTGCGGCACAGGCTGAATCCCAGCGTTTACAAATGAGAAGTGGGACTGGTGACAATGTGTAGTTTAGCATTAGTGGGCTGCTGTGTGACATGTCCCCAGAGAGAAGAGAACAAATGTCTACTCACCCTAGAAAGGGTACTTGCTATAGACCAAAGCCAGGATACCACCAAAATCCAATCGCTGACACAAGGGCTTTATGAGGGTTACTTACAGGAATACGGGTGAAAGGCTACTCACAGGAACAGAAATGACTCAAAGACAGCTGCATCACCAAAGCCCACACCCACGTGAGTGACAGCCCAGGAAAGCTTGGAAATCTGGAGCACACTGCACAGCCTGCAGGCAGTGTGGCAGGCAGGAAAGCATCTCTCCCAAGCAGCTGTGCAGCTATGAGGGTGTCTCTCAGCAGTCCCTCCTGCTTATCAAGCTTGGGAAGTGCAAAGCTAGTGGACCTGGTCAGTTTCAGGGACTTCCTGAGGACACCGAATTGTTTACTGCCGGAGTCTCGGCAAACTTCCATTTGAACATCCAGAATCTTAACCAGGTTTCCAGCAAGGTGGACTGTATCAATTCAGGAAGCTTCCAGACTCATGGCATCTTATTGTCTTCATGACCCTCCTTCTCCTTTAAGCCTGCACATACCTGGAGCACCCTCATTGCTCTGCACCCATGCTGTGGTAGCACTCTGCTGTCTAGTCCCTACACGGTGTGCCAATCTGTCCCTTCTAGATTCGTTTCTGTTACTATGATAAAATATCCTGACCCCCCCCCCAAAAAAAACAGCATAGGGGAGAGGAAAGTGGTTTCCTTTGTTTCATAATTCCAGGTCAGGGTGTATTGTACAAGATAATTCAAGGCATCTAGAGCCTGAAGTAGCCAGTCACATCATATCACAGCTAAGAGCAGAGAAAATTCAGCCTATATATGACCACTTGCTTGCATGCCCTCAGCTTGCTTTCTCCACTCTTGCACAGCTCAGGACCTCTGCCTAGGGAATGGTGACACCCGTGGTGGGCTGAGTCTCCCTACCTTACTAAATTAGTTAAGACAGTCTCCCCCTGCCCTGCCATGCCTCAAATAGGGCCACTGACCAACACAATGCACACAATCCCTTAAGATTCTTTTCTCAGGTGACTCTAGGCTGTGTCAAATGGACAAAGTGGACCATCACACCATGCTCCTCCTTACGCCCCCAGCTCACTCCGGACTCTGCCCTTTGCTATCTCAGTCTTCCTTACACCATCTCAAGTCAGAGGAACAGGAGCAGGTGTGACCCGAAGGATGCAGCACCAACCAAAAGCCCTAGGGTGGCCAGAGACTTACGAAAGCCCCAAGAGCCTCCTGCCCAGATGGTTGTTGTCGCCACTGAACACAGTCTCTCTTTCTCCCAGTGGTTCCACTGTTATAGAACCCCGGGACTCCTATACATTTCATTAGCTCCATTAAGTTTCGGAGTGTTGGGAGCCATGTCCCCATCTTCCATGAGGGAATGTTTCAATTTGGGCAGAACAGTTACACAACAGGCTGGAATACTTTCTATGCAAAACATCTGACATTCTTATGTTCTCTCTCTCTCTCTCTCTCTCTCTCTCTCTCTCTCTCTCTCTCTCTCTCTCTCTCTGTCTATTTTCTGGCCTTAACTCCTTACCTATACTGGCCTCTGTCTTTATCTATCTCTTCCTTTTCCTGCCATTCTGTCACTGCAATGCTATGGAATGTTCTGTTCCCTTAGGAGATGGTGAGCTCCTCGGGGACAGGCCTGTGAGGTCTACAGATGCAGTCCCAGCCATTGGCACAGGGCCCCGTTTGGGGATTTAATAGACATTTGTCCTGAGGATGCTAGACTCGTTTGCAGGGCCTAAGAGGACAGAGGTAGATCATCTTTCATTACACATGTTAGAGCATGCACATGCTCTCTGTTGGCCTGTCGGGCCTGTTAATTTAACACACAGTGCTTGAGTGAATTACAGCCACCCTCAGAAAACCTTGGCTCGCAGGACTGACAGCGAGCTGTACTCACGCTCCCAACTGACAGTAGAGGGGTTATAAAGAGGGGCAATGACCACAAGTCAGATTAGGACAGCAGCTCCCGGGTACATGAGAGACATGCTTGAGTTTCTTGATTCTAAAAAGAAGCAGGAAAAATAAGAACAAGGAGGAAACAGAATCAGCACGTTTCTATTTATGTTCCCACATCTAAGGTTTTTTCCAAAAATCTTTCTTGGTTTCCTCTTTCACATCCACAGTGAAGTGTAAATTATAGTTTGCAATATAAATGGCCATTTCCAGCAAATTTTAGCAAGGAACAAAATTTTTATCTGAGACTGAAATTTGGCATCCTTTCATCCCTCCATGCTGGGAACAAATTTTTTTTTTTGTCTTTACAAACTGTGATGAGACATAAATCCAGTTGCTGTTATCGCTAGCCAACCCTACACCCTGCTAGAAAATGAACTGGGAAAATGGGAATGTCTCCAAAGGAGAGCTGGCCCTTGCCATCCTAATGTGTAGCACGTGCCTTAGGACAAGGGGAATCAAACCAAGGTCCCATAAACATGCGAAGCTGTTTTGGATGGTGCTAGCTTCTAATTCCTTCCTTTTCTTGACAGTTCTTCTCATCCCGGCACTCCCAGCTAATGGCACTGTCACCCACAGGGAGAACTGGTGCACCCCTGGTGCTCAGGTGGGACGGAGCTCTGTTTAGAAGGCTGGAGACTTGAAAAGTACATGGAGGCTTGCAGAGGGTTCTGGGGAAGGTTGGTTCAGATGACTGTCTCTGTCAGTGCACAATATGAGTTAGTTCTTTTTATTGTTCTGTTTCTACAGCACCCAGGGTCGAGGCCTTGGGCTCACACTTGAGTGCTTAGTACTCTTACCACTGAGCTAAAGTCCCATTCTACCACACCATGGTCATATGTTTGAACATTTGATCTTTATCTGGGAAGCTTTGGGAGGTATGGCTTGGTTGAAGGAAGAGAGATTGCTGGGGGTGGAGGGTAGGCTGAGTGTTTATGGTTCAACTCCACTTCTGTCAGGAGCTCTCTATTGCCTGGTCCACAGAGACATGGTAAAAAGCTGTGTTACAAACAACCCCTGCCCCCAAAAGTTACTTTCATGGTCAAGCCTTTCTTAGCATGGCCACAAGAGACTGTGTCCATTTAGACTATAAGCTACAGTAAGCCTTCCCTTCTCTAGCTTGTTTCTGTCACAGTAACAAGAAATGAATGTGACAGTGGGGGGTATGTGATGTAGAAGGGTCTTCTATCTATCTGTTGCTTTCATTGATTAATTAATAAAGAAAACTGCTTGGCCTGATAGGTCAGAACATAGGTAGGTGGGGAAGACAGAACAGAATTGTGGGAGGAAGAAAGCAGAGACAGGCAGATACCATTAATCTCCAGCCCAAGACGAACGTAGGTTAGGATCTTTCCCGGTAAGCCACAGCCTCGTGGTGCTACACAGATTTAATGGAAATGGGTTAATTAAGATGTGAGAGTTAGCCAAGAAGAAGCTAGAGATAATGGGCCAGGCAGTTGTTGAAGAACTGCAGGTTGCGTCCCCAGCACCCGGCCGCCCACATGGCTAGCTTATGCCCCAAAATAATTACACAGAAACTGTATTCTTTTAAACACTGCCTGGCCCATTAGTTCCAGCCTCTTATTGGCTAGATCTTACATATTGATCTAACCCATTTCTAATAATCTGTGTAGCCCACGAGGTGGCTTACCAGGAAAGATCTTAACCTGCATCTGTCTGGAGTGGGAGAATCATGGTGACTACTTGACTCTGCTTTCTTTCTCCCAGCATTCTGTTCTGTTTACTCCACCCACCTAAGGGTTGGCCTATCAAATGGGCCAAGGCAGTTTCTTTATTAATTAACCAATGAAAGCAACAGATTAGAAAGAAATCACTCCCACATCAGGCAGTGTTTTAAATGAATACAGTCTCTGTCTTGTTATTTTGGGTGCTAAGCTAGCCATGAGGGATGAAAAGCAGGCCTGCTCACCTTATCACTACAGGTATGGAATGTTAGAGCTACAGGTTGAGGAGGTGGGAGCTCAGGCAATGCTGATGAAGAGGCATGGGTGAGCATAGACCAGAGAGGTTGAGCAGGACTCATGGGATCACAAATTATCTTACCTTTTCTGTGTTCTCAGGTCATGAGAGACATTTGGAACTGGGGAGCAAACTTGGGAGACAAGATTTAGACTGAATTATGGATATACTTTTACATAACCTTATGTGATACTAATCATATTTTATAAGCACAGTGGGGTTGGAGATAGGTTAAGACCACATATAGCTCCTCCAAAGGGACCCAAGTTCAGGTCTCAGCACCCACATTGGGTACCCCACAACTGCCTGTAACTTCAGTTCCAGGGGATTTCATGCCTTCTTCTGGATTCCATGAACATTGCATTGATATGCATAAACCCACACAGATAAATACACACACACACACATTTCTTTAAAATGGAATTGGGGAGAAACTGGGTGCTAGGGAAATTCCCAGGGATCCACAAGGTTGACCCCAGCTAAAATTCCTAGCAATAGTGGAGAGGATGCCTAAATTGGCCTTCCCCAATAATCAGATTAGTAACTATACTAATTGTCATTGTAGAACCTTCATCCAATAACTGATGGAAACAGATGAAGTGATCCACAGCCAAGCACTGGGCTCAACCCTTGGAGCTTAGTTGAAGAGGGGGGTGAGGGATCAGATAAGCAAGGAAGGGTCAAGATTATGGGGAAAATCACAGAGACCACTGACCTGAGCTAGTGGGAGCTCATGAACTCTGAACCATCAGCTGGGGAACCTGCATGGGACTGAACTAGGCCCTCTGAATGTGGGTGACAGTTACGTGGCTTGAACTGTTGGGGAGACCCCTGGCAGTGGGACCAAGACTTTATCTTGGGTGCATGAACTGGCTTTTTGGAGTCCATCCCCTATGGTGGGATACCTTGCTCAGCTTTGACACAGGAGAGAGGGACTTGGTCCTGCTTCACTTGCTATATCAGACCCTGTTGGCTGGCCAAGGGAGGCTTTTCTCCTTCTGAGGAGTGGATAGGGGGGTTGGGTATGGGGATGAAGTGGTAGGAGAAGGGGAGAGGGGAGAACTGGGACTAATATGTAAAATAAAAAATTAAGTAAAAAACTAAAAAATAACATCTTAAAACATAAAATAAAGACAACAGCCAAACAGAATGAGCAAGATTGGTGCTACCCACATACAATCTGGACTCAGGATCCTTCTCACTGGGACAAAAGTATCTTATTTTTTAAAAAGTGCTAAATGTTCACATAAAAATAAGACACGTGAGCTGGGAAAAATACATACAGAGTTCAATAAAATGAAGAAAGCAGTCATTCCACGTTGCAGTCAAGCAGAGACTACCATATTCTGTTTCTCTTCCTATCTCTGTTATCATAGAGGCAAGCTGGGTTGAGGCTGGGACTCCTCCTTGATGTCCAGATGAGATTGACTCACCCTCCTATGCTGTATGTGGACCATACCTTATCCAAAGTGAGGGGACCCAGGAGGATGTTCCATGTTAGGCTTTGTTGAGTGTACACAGTATTTTTATATACAGAATGAGAAAGCATGGTGACTGGACTCCACTGCAAGCATCACACCCATTTGTGTTTCAGGTAGTCCTTATACACATTCTACAATGTTTTGATAATTTTACATGCAAAATAAAGTTTTGTATTATGGAATTTCAGATTGTGAAGCATGACAAGTTTGGAGTTTTAGATTGTTGAGTTAAAGATGTTGAAGGTGAGAAAGTAAAATAAAAACACCTAGAAACTATCTCCTTTGCAGTCTGGCATGATCTTGAAAAGATGGGCCCCAGGTTCATGCTTGTGTTGCTATACATTTCAATGTCATTATGTGCTTTGTACTGACAGTTCTTGTTTTGAATTGTGTTGCTGGAGACGATAAAATTCAATGGCTTTTCTGAAGGCTTGGAAGGATGGAGGAGGCATCTATCAATGCTGAACACCGTAAGAGATAATCCTCTCTGTCTACCCTCTCTGTCAAGGACACTCTTCTGGTCTTGTTCAGTCTTCTCTTCTCTCACTTCCTTTCTGCCCAGGTTTTTACAACTCTTCTCATTTCTTCCCAAGAGTGTTCAGCTTAGCTTCACCTTCTCTTTGATCTATTATGGCTGCTCCCAATTCCTGAAGCATTTTCCTCTTATTTCCCCTTTCTTTTTGCTGCCTTGGGGTTCAAACCTGAGACTTTTCCTAAGTTGGTCATAAACTATTTTCTGTTTCATCCTGTATAAATGTGTGTGTTCATATGTAGGAGGCGTGCACTGTGTATGTGTAGGTCTGCATGCGTGTTTGTGCATATGGAGGCCAGAAGTCAGCTTCAGGTGGCATTCTTCAGGACAAGTATAGCTTTGCATTTTTAAAATCTTTTTGATATTATAATAAAATATATCATTTCCCCCTTCTTTTCTTTCCTCCACATACCACTCCCTATTCTCTTTCAAATTCATGGCCTCTTTTGTCACTGTTGTTGTTGGTGTTATTGTTGTTGTTGTTGGTGGTGTGTTGTATTCTTAAACCCATAAATACTACCTTCACAATCTATATGATTGTGTGTATATATATTTCAGGTCTAACAGTTTGGTATTGGAGACTCAATTGCTCTTTTCTTCCCTCTCAGCATTCTTTAGTTGCTTCTAGTTCTTTGTCCATGGATGTTGTCCTTGTTCAGGTCTTGTTTAAGCAGACATGATGAGACTTTCTGGGCGAGGCTTCTGACATTACTAGGAGACAAAATCTCACAGCAAATATGTCAATCTTGTAGCTCCAAAAATCTTTTTGTTCTCACTTCCAAAATGACCTCTGAGCCTTATGTGTAGGAGTTGTGTTGTAGATGGAACTGGACTCCACAATTAAGCATTTTGATTAGTTGTAAAAAGGGGTTTCCTTGACAAGGGGAGAGAACTACACTTACCTGTGGGTACAAGGACAAACACTTGGACTGTACTTAGGAATTAACGCTTGTTAAAAGTGGAGGTTGTAGATTCTCTTCTTAAGATTCCCCACTTCCCTAGTCCTAGGCAGTAGGCTAGGTTTCCAGTACCAGGCATGGTTTTCCTCTTGTTGATTATGGTCTTAAGTCCAACTGGAGAGCTGTTGGTTGCTGCTAAGGTACACCTGCCACTATTGTACCCTTGGGGTTGTCTTGTCATGGTGGTCAGTGTTGTGCTTCACAGCTGTCATAACTGGGGAGCACTGTTGACTTCCGCTCTCTGTTGGAAATTTTCATGGTGCTTTCTGGTAACACAAGGGCTAGGGAGGAGGTTTTCAGGTCACTTCCAGCTCAGGGACTGCTGTGCCCTGTGTCTGAAGCGCATGGTGTCTTCAGTGATAGGGACTTAACCATCCACCTCTGAAGGGAGACCAAAAGCTATGATAATAACTTATAATGTTTTGGATAACTCTGACCAACAACTCAGAACAGATCCATAAAAATGGGCCTGGTGTTGGGGCTTTTGTTACATGGTTGTTGGCTCTTGGAGGAAGCATTGTTAGCCCAGATGGGACAATTTCATTTAAACTGTACATGTGTGTTTATATACTAACTTACATACATTAGAGGTGTTTGTGGATAGATAGTTGAGAGTTGTCCCTTGTTTTTGAGATAGGGTCTCTCACTTGCCTGAAACTTGCTGACCCGTCCTGGCTGACTGACCTAAGAACCTTAAGGATCCTTCTGTCTCTGCCTCCCCAGCATTGGGGTTATAGATGCACACCAGCATACCCAACTTAAAAACAACAACCCAAGCCTATACCAATAACAAACATGGCCTTTGGAGATTGACCAGGTATTCAGGTTTACAATGCAAGCACTTTATTGGCTGAGCCAGCTTCTCAAGTCTTAAACAAATAAATCTTTCCCCTGTAAGATTTCTAGTTTTGTTGTTTGATATGAGAGTTTCAAAGTCTTTATTTTTCTTTTTTATTTTATCCTTCTTTCATATCCCTCCATCCCCTACACCAATTTTTCATATCTCACCTCCTTCTCCCCCAGATTTACCCTCCCTCTATCTTCCCCCAGGAAAGAGCAGGCCTCTCAGGGACATCAACCAAACATGGCATGATATGCTACTATAAGATCAGTCACATACCATCACATCTAGGCTGGATGAAGTAACCCAGTAGAGGGAAGGGTCCCAGAAGTAGACAAAAGAGTCAGAGACTGCCCCTGCTCCCATTGTTAGGAATCCCACAGGAACACCAAGTTACTCAGCCATAACATGAATATATGCAGAGGACCTAGGTCAGATCCCTGCAGGCTCCTTGGTTTCTGTGAGCTCCCATGAGTACCAGTCAATTGATTCTGTGGACCATGTTTCCGTGGTGTCCCTGAGCCCTCTGGGTTCTCTGATCCTTCCTCCCTCTTCTCCACAGGACTCCCCCAGCTGTTCCTAGAGTTTGCCTGTGGGACTCTGGGTCTGCCTCCACTGGTTTTTGGTTGAAGTCTGAGAACCCACCATATTGGTTCCCAAAGTGGCTGTACAAGTTTGCACTCCTAACAGCCATGGAGGAGTGTTCCCCTTACTCCACATCCTTGTCAGCATGAGCTGTCACTTGTGTTTTTGATCTTAACCATTCTGACAGGTGTAAGATAGAATCTCAAAGGCATTCTGATTTGTATATCCCTGATGGTTAAGGATGTTGAACATTTCTTGAAGTGTTTCTTGGCCGTTTGAGTTTCCTCTGTTGAGTAATTCTCTGTTTATATTTGTACCCCACTTTTTAAATTGGATTAGTTTGTTGATGTCTAGGTTCTTGAGTTCTTCAGATATGAAGTTGGTGAAACTTCATTGTGTGGGCTGCCGTTTTGTCCTATGGATTGTATCCTTTGCCTTACAGAAACTTTTCAGTTTATTACTTATCAATTGTTTATTATTTATTAATTGTTTATTAATTTATTAATTGTTACTAACTCAGTAGTCGTTGATCTTAGTTACCTGTGCTATTAGTGTCCTGTTCAGGAACTTGTCTTCTGTGCCAATGTATTCAAGGCTATTTCCCACTTTCTCTTCTATCAGGTTTAGGGTATCTGGTTTTATGTTGAGGTCTTTGATCCACTTGCATTTGAGTTTTGTGCAGGGTGATAGATATGGATCTATTTGCACCTTCTACATACTGGCATCCAGTTAGACTAGAACCATTTGTTGAAAATGCCTTTTCTTCCCATTGTATATTTCTGACTTCTTTATCAAAAATCAAGTGTCTATAGTTGTATGTATTTACATCTGGGTTTTCAATTTGATTCCACTGAACGACGTGTATTTTTATACCACTACCATGTGGTTTTTATTACTATAGCCATGTAGTAGAGCTTGAAATCAGTGATGGTGATACCTCTGGGAATTTATTTATTGTTCAGGATTGTTTTAGTTATCCTGGGATTTTTTTTTCTGTATGAGGTTGAGTATTATTCTTTCAAGATCTGTAAAGAATTGCATTAGGATTTTGATGGTGATTGTGTTGAATCTGTAGATTGCTTTTGGTAAGATGGACATATTTACTATGTTAATCCTACTGATCCATAAGCACAGGAGATCTTTCCATCATCTGATATCTACTCCAATTTACTTCTTGAAATATTTGAAATTTTTATCATACAGGTCTTTCACTTACTTGGTTAGAATTACCTCAAGGTATTTTATATTATTTGTGGCTATTGTGGAGGGTGTTGTTTCCCTGATTTCTTTCTCAACCCATTTGTTATTTATATATAGAAGGGCTACTGGTGTTTTTTTTAAGTCAATTTTTGTATCCAGCCACTTTGCTGAAGGTGTTTATCAGCTGTAGGAGTTCCCTGGTAGAATTTTTGGGGCTACTGATGTATACTATCATATAATCTGCAAATAGAGATACTTTGACTTCTTTCTTTCCAATTCATATCCCTTTGATTTCCTTTAGTTATCTTATTGCTCTAGCTAGAACTTCAAGGACTAAATTGAGCAGATATGGAGAGAGTGGACAGCCTTGTGGAATTGCTTTGAGTTTCCCTCCGTGGCTTACCAAGGGGGAAGATATCCCTCCATGATGATGTCACCATTACCTGTAGAGGAGGGGTGAGAAGGGAGTAACTAGCTCACCTTGGGGGCAAACACATGCTTGGTTGAATGTGAGAATCTGAACTGTTTCACGGGAAACCTCAGTCTCACGGTGGCCAAGTGGGCAACTCAGGAGTAGGTAAGACTGAACCAAGACAATGAGGAAAATCTCTAAGCATTGACATGAAGAGGCTTCAGTTGCACATCTGCTATTCCTTCCTACACAGGCAACTCTCACCACCACCACCCTGCCCCCCCTCTCACCCCAGGACCCTCACGCCCTGTGGACACTCCTAGCCTTGGCCACACTGCAGCATCTGATTATTGTCCGCTGTCTCTGCTGGATTCTGGGGTCCTTGGAGGCACAGCGTGTGCCCAGTCCATCTCGTACCAACCCTCTCCCTGTATCTCCATGCAATGCACACTCGATGAATTTTGAGTGGATGAGCAGATTCGCTCGCTCCCCAGCTACGTTAGAAGCAGGACACACCAATGCCTATATCCAGGTTTTCTTCCTCACAGAGCCTATTACTAAAGGGCAGCTACTGATTTCTTGAGAGAGAGAGAGATGACAGAGCAGGCCTCCATGCTATATTTCAAACTTCTGTCAACGTTTTTATTTTTCAAAGAAAGAGACCCTCTGTCCACCAGGCCTTGTATCATTTCTCAAATTTCCTGCTATCCCTTTCAGCTGGCAGCCATCCATCACTTTAGGCAGAGAGTATCCATCACGGCAGAAGCTAAAGAATTGTCAGCACTGTCAGAGACTGGACACAAAGGGGGCCCCATTTCACTGGAGCCCTGATGTCTGGGACTGGTGGTGAGGGATTGTGGGGCGAAGGACTGAGACATCCTGGGAGTGGCCCAACAATGAGTTTGCAACAGAAGAAAGAAAAGAGCCATCCAGAAGTCAGGTCCCATCTCTCCACATGAAGCCCCACGGGTGCTGCCGAGGGCATAGCTCTATGGGTTTATTTGCAGGGTTGAGATTTATGTAAAAAAAAAAATCAGTTTTTCTAATGACAATATTTCCTATAATCATAGTTTCTCTAGAGTTTTCCTCCATTTTAAGAGTGAATCCTGCTTACTTGCAAAATATACCAACGCCTAAGGAAAAGATAAAAATCACACTGTATTCCACCATGCCTACCTAACTACAGATAATCTTATTTCTGGTGCATTTCCCATTCAGTTGCACGTATACCGGACACTTTACATAGGAATATATTATAAATACTTGTATACATAAATGTGTGTCTAAGCCATAATTATTTTCCTTCCGAACTGGTGGTATACTCTCAATGGAGTTTTGTGTCTTGCTTTTCTCACCACATTGTAACTTACACATTCCCTTACACCGTCAAGCATTTGGTGAGATATGATTTTTTTAAGACTACATTGTGTCGATTTCATGGATATACCATAATTTATTTCTCTGTTGTTAGCCACGCTGATTGTTCTGCCTCTTTGCAATGTGGTATTTTATTTATTGTATTGTTTCTGTCTTTTAGCGATTCTGTTTATCATCTATATAATTCTCTGGAATCATAATCCTATCTTTTTATTAGAATGCCAAAGATAGGTAAATGGATTTTTTTTTGTAACTCACAAATATTTAACCTATGAGAAGCTTTTTGGTTGTCTCTTAAATCAGCGGACGCGATTATATATGTCTTCTTTTATTATATAGATTAAATCCTGTCAATTAAATGAGCATGCTTGTATTTCTTTCCTGTTTGGAAATTGTTGTGAGCTGATGTACAGCTCCTTTGTTAGAGCAGAGGAGACTATGGACAGGCCAGGATGGAGACAAACTGCTTGCTTAAGGCAGGAGGAAATGATGGCGTCACTCTAGTCAGGTCAGAATCCCAGCTCTGCCCTTGTGACTTAGCACATCCCTGCTGAGAGCCACAGTTTTCTCCTGGATGGACTTGGTGGGAGACAGTCCCACCTAAGACCACAGGTAGGTGTGAACGGGGATGTGCAGACCAAGCAGACAAGTCAGACTGCCTCTATGAAATCTTCAGACCGAAAGAAAACAAGTTTCTGTCTCATCCCACCTTATATGCCTTTCCAGTGCTGGGTTTAATGGCATGCACCACCAGTGCCCAGCCTCTATGGCTAACTAGCATGGTTGCTGGGATTAAGGTGTGTGTCACCACTGCCTGGCCTGTATGGCTGACGAGTGTGGCTGTTTTGCATTGTGATCTTTAGGCAAGCTTTATTTCTTAAAAATGAAATATCATTACTGGTCGGCCCCACAGCTGTGATGCTGGGCCACTTTCCCCATTGCTATGGCCAAACACCTGCCAAGAAACAACTTGAGGGAGTGAAGCTTATTTTGGCTACAGCATGGGGGCTAGCCTGTCAGGATGGGGAGACCTTAATGGTGGAACTGGGTCTAGGCTGAGGCAGCAGGAACGTGAGGAGTTTACTCACATCTGGGTAGGTCTGGGAGAGAGGGACACGGAGGAGAAGAGGAGAAAAGGGAGAAGAAGGAAGGCGAAAGGGAGGGAGGGGGCAGAGCGAGAGAGAAGGGAATGAACAAACCAGTTTCAGCTGGAACAGGGCCCTCAGACCTACCCACCTCCACAGCGATCCACATCCTTTGAGGGTTCTACAGTCTAACACAGCATCACCAGCAGCTGGGGCCATGTCTTCAGCCACACCAGTGGAGCCTGTAGGGCAGCTCACATCCAAACACGATGGAATTCTGAGAGCCAGCCATGCGGGTTATCTCCTAGGTCAGGACTTTGTTCTTTTTGCTGCAAGTAGTATTCTGTGGTGCGGATATAACACACTGTTTCCCCATTCATCAGTGTACAGGCAGTTGGGTTGTTTCAGATTTTCCAAGGGTTATAAACATTAAGTAAAAACAATAAACAAATGTTAGCTCCCATTGCGCCTGCATATGTTCCCAAGAGTAGAACTGCCCAATTACATAGTGACTTATAGTTTGACTAAACATGCTTCCAAATGGTCTTCAGAAAATATTGCATCATTTTATGTCCCGCTAGCAACTGTGGCACATTATTTACTCTGTTTCTCTTTTAATAGGTGCCCCAAACACACACACACACACACACACACACAATTTTCAAATTAGGATTTTGTTCTATGCAAACTGGAGTCTCTGAAGCACAGCACAGCACGTAGGTGACAGTAGACACAGTTAAGAACTCGCTCCAGCCAGAGCTCCGGTCACCTTCCTCAGTCTCTTGTCAAATGACAAGAATAACATCAAGTAATTGCTGCTGCCTCCCTTCACTACTGACCAATGGGAGCAACCAGGATTGATGAGCTTTCATGACTTGTGAGTCTGAATCAGGATTTAACAGAATCTGCAGTGCTGATTGCAGAAGTAAGAAGTCAGGCCCATTGGGTCACGAGACCACCTGGGAGAGAATAGTTCAGAAGTGCTATTGAGAACGAAGGGTGGATTTTAAATAGTTGGATGCAGGTCTAGGGATAAAATTCAGTAAAATGCTCACCTAGGGCCCTGGATTCCATGAACAGCTCTGAAAATAAGTTGGAGAGAGCAGTAGAGGATGTGTGTACATGGGAAGGTTTGGACAGAGTAAATGGGAGGAGAAAGTGATGTAATAATCTAAAAAACCATACAGCTTCATGAACATTTTAAGTTTTAAAATTTTACGTTCATGAGTACTTTGCCCACACATGTGTGCAATGGCACAGAGACCAGAGAGGGCATCAGATCCTCTCGAACTTCATTCTAGCATGGTTGTGAGCCTCCATGTGAGTGCTGGGGTTTGAGCTCAAGTCATTTGGAAGAGAAGTCAGGGCTCTTAACTGCTGGCTCATCTCTCCAGCACCCAAAGTTGATTTTTAATGACTTCAGGAACATGATTTCTTTTCTGTAACCACAGCCACAGAGATAAGAGAGAGGGGTCAGTATTTCCCTCTAATAGCTAGAGGGTCTGGAACAGCAGTGAAGCTGGTTAGAGTTATCTTTGTGAGGAAGCTCGAATGGTTGTGTGTTTTGACCACCTCTGTCCAAACCCCAGGTCTCTACCCCTAAAGTTGTGTGGGTTCGAGCACATTTCTAGAATCAGTCAATCAATGAGGGTGAGAAACCTCGACATCTCCCAAGCTGGTGAGGACTATCAGAGTGTAATGTCACAAAAGCTGACCTCGTGTGGTTCCTAATTTCCATCACTGTGTAGTTTCTTCCCATACTCAAACGAGGGTGCTTCCTGATGGACATGGAGCTTCTGGGCACAATTCCAAATATCTGCAGATTTGGATGGCTTATGTCCCTCAAAGTCTGAACCCTGGAAGCCCAAGATCCAGATTTGCTGTCTGCTGGGGGCTGCTTCCTGGTTTGCAGAAAGCCATCCTTTTGCTGTATCCTAGCACGGTGGAGGGAACCCGATGAGATCTCTTCCATGAACCCATCAATCCCACTCGTGAGGGCTCCATTTTTGTGATGGCTAATATGATCATCAACTTCATAGGATCTAGAATGCCTTAGGAGACAAATCTCTCTGTCCATCTGTGAGGGAATCTGTAGATCAGGTTAAGTGCGCTGAGAAGAACAGCTCTCAGGGCAGTGGGGACCGGAACTAAGGAGAAAGGAGGAGGTGAGTTGAGCACGACCATCTATCTGTCAGCTTCCTGCTGTGGACACAGTGTGATCAACGGCCTCACACTCCTGTCACCATGCCTTCCCCACCATGATGGACTGTAGCCTCAAGACGCCAGCCAGAATAAAGCCGTCCTTCCTTCAGTTGCTCTTGTCAGATGTGTTTGTCATGGCAGTGAGAAAAGTAGCGACTACAATTCCCAGGGTGCAATCTGTTCCCCAAAGGCTCATGGCCCTGTACCATGGCCTTTCAGGTTAGGACTTCAGGAGATCATAAACCCTATCCTGCCATCTTTTATTCCTGAAATCACTTATGGTGCCTCAGTCACCTGAGTCATCGAGAAAGAGGGTCAGCCACTGAGGAACAGTCCTAATCGGGACCAGGAAATTCTTGGATACCCTGTAGGAGACATTTATTTAGACCCACGGAATGGTAATGAAAACTGGGTGGAGATGGACAATTTTCTTTGTCTAGGGAAGACACAGGGCACACCTCCCAGATGGTTCCTAAGAGGAGGGCCAGAGCAGTTGAAAGTTCATAGCTAAGGACCCGTTCCACATAGCTCTGTCTGCGTGATGGAGTTCCTGTTCCACAATCCCTCAACTTCCTCTCCCCCATGATATCACATAAGATTCTGGGGGTGTGGAGGTCAAACTCCCCATCCTTCCAGCGGTCCTCAGCCTTGGGGGTACACCAGAATCATTTGATGGAACAAAAGTACAACGAATTCCTGCTGCTGTCTGTTATGACATGGCTGTCACACCCATGAACTCAAGGCAGTTGTGGTTATCTGCATAAGACCAGATATGACCAAGCCAGCCCCAATCCAAGCATAGCCAGAGTCTGTGATCCACAGGCTCCTATAATGAACAGCTGTTAGCTGCTGGGGAAGTATGTGGGCAGCGGTAGGCATACCCTTCTCCAGTGGATGGTCTCACACCCATGCACATATGGGCAGCACTAACTGAACATACTGGGTCATCAACAGAAGAAAAAAAAAGAGGAATAAGCCGGGCGGTGGTGGCGCACGCCTTTAATCCCAGCACTCTGGAGGCAGAGGCAGGCGGATCTCTGGGAGTTCGAGACCAGCCTGGTCTACAGAGTTAGTTCCAGGACAGGCTCCAAAGCCACAGAGAAACCCTGTCTCGAAAAACCAAAAAAAAAAAAAAAAAGAGGAATAAAACTGGAGGGGAGAGTGTTGAGAAGATAGGGGGAGTTATAGGGGCCAATAGGAGTGGATATTATTAATTTAGTGTATACGTATGAAATTCTCAAACCTAAAGGAAAATGTTTAAAAAGATAGCAGTTTCCAAGCCCTTTCTGTTATATGCTTGTCTGACCGAATACTTAACAGAAACAGCATATCAGGGAACTATGGGTTCACTGTGGTAGGACCGGCACAGTGGGGCTCATGGTGGCTGTGGTGCATGGCGGGGACTCCTCATATCTTGGGGGATCAGGAAACCGGAAGATTGAGTTTGCACCAGAGGTTGAGTGATCTGTGCTTGCTCTCAAGTGCTGTGGAAAAATCCTTCTACACACTGCGAAGATGTGTTAATAAATAGCCAACTGGTCAATAACAGCCAGGCAAGAAGAGGTTAGGCGGGAGAGGCAGACTGAGAGGACACTGGGAAGTAGAGGGGGGTGGAGCCGCCAGCCAGATGTAGAGGAGGCAGGAGATGAGCATGCCGTGCTGAGAAAAGGTACCGCCATGTGGTAGTGTGTAGATAAGAAATATGGCTCAACTTAAGTTATAACAGTTAGTTCACAACAAGCCTAAGCTATCAGCTGAGCATTTATAATTAATAAGTGTCTGTGTGGTTGGTTATTTGGGAGCCAGCGGTGCCGATGAAAAACTCTACAAGTGATTCCAAGTTTCTCAAGTAGCCTACAGCCTTACTAAGTAGTATACCTGTTGGGGACCAAGTGTTCAAACCCATGGGCCTGCAGGGAAGGCTTCAGACTCAAAGCGTAGCACCTACTTTGATTCAGTTCCTCATGGAGTTTCAAAACTGGTCTGATTTAGTGTGCCTCTCACGTGGGGAACCACAGCCCTTTCTCCTCCAGCTGGCCATTCTGTCGTTCCTTGTGTTCTGGGTGAGCTGGAGTTAGCAAGCTCACACCAGTTCATGAGAGCCAACTTCCAAATGTTCTGAAAGCATCCATTATAAGGGCCAGCATGATGATTCAGCAGAGAAAATTGTTCGCTGACAAGCCTGAGGACCTGGGGCTCCCACGGGGGAAGGAAAAGACTATTTTCCACAAGTATCCATGGCATACATGTGTGCTTCCCTAAATAGAAATAAATAAATTTAATAAAGCCATTACTTTAAAAAAATGTAATTTTATGGTTATATAAATTAATGACCATTTACATAATAAATGGTCAAAACTTCATTTCCTTCTAATTCCTGGCCATTTTGCTGTGACATATGCTCTTGGGCATAATCTGTTTCATCTGTATGTATATATGTATGTATATATATATACATACACGCATACACATATAAACACACGTATATATGTAGATATACATACACATACATACATGTATATATACACAGATGTACATAGCATGGCAGTTCATATAATTCTGTGTGACTGTGGGTCTTTGGCCATTTCTATGTTCAGATATTGAAATGGTGATTTGAGATTGTTCACAGTGGGAGCATTTATACCTAGACATTGGCAAATGTTACAAATCTAGAATTTAAATATTAAAAATATTTTCTAAACTTAATAAAACATTGAAGAAATTTGTAATTTAATAAACAAGAAGTTATTAGCTCATCTCTATAGTTATTAAGAATTATGCATATACACACATATGGATACATATATGAACACACATATAACAAACATACACATGCACACATGTCTATACAAACGAAGTAGCTTCCCAGTATTCAGAAAATATTATTTGATTGAAAAAAAAAGTCAATTCATGTCATAGGTGAATAAGCGAAATTCCAACATTCATTTGTATCTTTCATTTTCCTCTTTTTCCGCAAACAAAAATATTAACCAATAATCATGTCCCAGCTACCTTCACTTATCAACTGTAACCATAGGTTGACTATGGATACAAGGTCTGGGAAGAAAATCAATGAAAGCATTATATGAGAATCAATGAAGGCCACGGGATTTATACTAAAGAGATATTGTCTATTCTATGATGATTTGTAAATATCAGTAAAATTTATAACTGCCCTGCACCAGTCTGTGTCCATCCATCTTGTCCAAGCCAGCTGGTTGCTGGCCAGAGCACCGCTCTCTCCCTCTGCCCTTCCTTCAATAGAACTTAACTCTCCAACTCGACGACTTACCGTACAAGTTCGAGGAGACTGTCCTCCCAAATCCAGTGCTGTAATTCACCCAAGGCATCCCTCTGCATCTCACAGCAAGGGCTGGATGTTGGAATTTTCTCATTAGAAATGAGCCACTTCAGAGGACACAAAGCACTCTTGAGTTACTCAGGTACCAGTGTGGTTGTGGTGTTAGCGGTCACAGTCCATGACCATCAGCTCCTGTCCTTGCACTAAAATCTGAAGAAGTCAAACAGGTTGCCTTCAGATGCCATAGATACCGAAACAAGAAGTGAAGTGCAAATGGCCATTGAGGGAAGCAGAATCTGAGAGACTGGAAGAGGGTGGAGACACTGGGCAGGAAGGTTGAGAACAGCAAAGAAAGCACGCGATGTTTGGTAAGTGGTGATCATGGGCATCCAGGACTCTCATTCCCACTGGGCATCTCCTGGGGGGTGGAGAACAGGGTTCCCATGGTGACACTAATATAGATTAAAGGAAACTTGAAGAGTTTCAGCCAAGACTCCCAAAAGTCCGAAGTCCCCCGGTACATCCCGCCTACACCCGAAGGCTCAATTGTCTCAGGCAGCCCATGGAAGTTCTTTCACAGGAAGGTCCTGGTGGTGACAGTTGGACTATGTCACAGGAGCCATACAACAAGATGCTGGACTGGTCATGGGGATGAAGCATCTTCAGTTTCTGTCATATTTCCCTGTCTTGCTATTTATAACTAGATTCAAGAAGTGCTTGTAAATCAGACGACTGTTTAAGAAGACAGAATCCAGTGGGAATCATGCTTTATTTTAAATGAAATGAAAGACGAGAGTTTCTCCTGTGTCCAAGCTGATCCAACTTCCAGAAAGGGAGGACACAAAAAGGGTCTGGCACTGTGGAGAGAGCTAAGCGAGGGACCACGTAAATCAAGCACTGCAGACAGAGGCCAGGCAGCGTCTAAATTCATTGATTACTTCATTTTCTTTCCTCTACACCCAGTTAAACACCATAGTTGTGGATTGCAAGGTAGCTAAGAGGTGGGCTAGCACTTTTTAAAAGACTCACAGATAGAACAAACCAATCTCATAGCCTTAAATGAGAATGGCTGGCCCTGTGTCCAGTGCGAGGCAGCGTGTGTGTGAGACTGTGTGTGCATGCATGCACACATGTACATGTGATGCTCATCCGAAGGAGGTGCATACATTTTTTTTTCTGGAAGGGAAGGTAGGGGGAATTGACAAACGGAACACTTGAGCAATGTAAGAGAAAGCGACCGCCTAGGCTGACCGCAGCCCTGAGCACAACTTTAAGGCTATGACATTACGTGGCAGGAAAACAGAAAACTCTCAGAGGCAATGAAAAGTGAGGGGACAGGCCCTTCTAGGCATCTACACAAAGAGCAGAGCATGGGAGGGTGGCAGAGTCCTTACAGAAATGCCCCTGGCAGGATCTGGGAGATGACTCAGTTAGTGAAGGGTTTGCCATGTGAGCCTAAAGGCTGAACTTGGGCCCCCCGCTGATCCTCAAGTAAAGAAGTTGATGCAACAGCAGGTCTCTGTAACTCCATCATTGATAATGTGGAGGAAGGAGGATCCTGGGATTCACCGGGCAGCCAATCTAACCAAATCAACGAGTTCTAAGGTCCATAAGTTTCTATCTCAGAAAGTAAGACGGAGAAGTGATTGAGAGAAGGGTCTGACTTTGAACTCTACCTCTTCACATATGGGCATATATGCTCGCTCCCCCCAACACACACACACACACACACACACACACACACACACACACCATACACATCCCCCCCACATCACACACCACAAACATCACATACACACACCACACACATCACACAAACACACATTCATAGCAGTAACAGCATAACAGCCACCCACGTGTCTACTGACAGGCAAACATATACATGAGAGATGTGAGCTCCTTCTAAGGGAATGTTATTCGGCCCTAAAAAGAACAATACTCTGCTACATGCTATAATGAGCTCGAACTCTACACTCTTTTCCACAAAATAACCCACAGTGGGGTACTCTAAAAATCACATTGCTCTTCAAAACTGACAAGGTCACCAGAAACAAGTCACTGCCACAGCCAGCTAAGCCTCAGGGCTGGAGACACAAGAACTGAATGTCATGTGATCTACACTATTGTCTCAAACTAAAAGGAAGGCCCAGGTAAAAACCAGGAACCAGGATACAAAGTCCAAGGCAACACAGCTTATCAATCGAAACCAGTGTCATTTGTGGGCACGAGATGCCAAAGAAAGGGAGCCCCATGTAGGAGTGGTGAAGGCTTTGCATTTTAAAACCTTTAATTGCATTTATTAATTTACTTATTATCTACCTGCTCATCTGTCTGTCTGTCTGTGTGCCAACTCATGCCACAGCATGTCTGGAGGCCAGAGGACAGCTTGTAGAATTTAGTTCTCTCTGTCCACTACATGGGCCCTGAGGATTAAACCCATGTCACCAGTCTTGGTGGCAAGTACCTTTATCCATTGAGCCATTCTGGCCCTGTGTGGCCAGCTTTTGTGATCTCCTTCAATTTTTCTATAAATCTGAACTGCTCTAAACCTCATTCATTCATTCATTTATTATTGCATTTTCAGACCAAGTGGTGTAGAATAATTTTTTTTGGTACAATTTAAAGATGTGTCACTCTGATTGGTTTAATAGAAAGTTGGATGGCCAATAGCTAGGCAGGACTTTCTGGCACAGAGGATGCTGGGAAAAAAGGGCCAGATGTCAGGGGATGCAGAGCAAGCAGGATGGGCACTAAGGAGATGAGGTATTAAAACCACGAGGCAGAAAGTTTATAGAAATGGGTTTATTTAAGTTATAAGAGCTCGTAGGAAACAAGCCTAAGCTCTTGGCCGAGCTTTCATAATTAAATATGTCCCCATGTCATTCTTTGTAAACTGGCAACCCAAAGAAAAATCCATCTACAACCAAGTCTCACGGTTGTGCTTGGGCTGGTCCTCCTGCCTCTGCCTCCAAGTGCTGAGATAACAGGTGTGCACCACCGCTTCTGGGCACTTCAGAACTGGAGGAGTTGATTATAATGCTACAGGGTCTCTCCTCAAACAACATCACGTTAGCTTTTGAGACAGGGTCTCTCACAGAACCGGGAACTTGCTGGTTAGCAAGCCCCTGCGATCTGCTTGCTTCCGTCTGCCCTCCAGCCCTGGAGTTACAGGCACACATAATTGTGCTTGACTCTTATGTCTGTTTTGGAGGATTTAAACTCAGATCCTCACTGCTTTTCCTGTAATCACTTAACCCATGAAGCCCTCTCCTCAGCCTATGCTTCCTTTCTCTTGTCTCATTTTCTTCATGGTGAGCACTTGGAGACGATGCCCCCACAGGCCTGTGGCCAGGCACCTAGAGATGAATGACATGTGTGGCTTTCAAATCAGTTTCTGAAAGGGACCCTGTTCATGCACTCCTGACCTTCTGTCCCATTTCACAGGGAATGAAATTGAGGCTCCGAAAATGGAAGTCAAATTCTTCCTGTAGGTCGCATGGTTAGAAATTACAGATCTGTAATAGAACCCAAGACTGAATCAAAGCCCCTGTGTGTGTCAGCACAGCTGACTCTGGTTAGAGAAGCAGCTGAACCAAATCAAAAAGGGCACAAGGGCACGTGCTACCTGGAGGCCTGTTCTGGAACGTTCTTAGACTCCCATACATGGGGCTAGCCTTCTCTTCCTTCTGCTTTCATATCGCCGTCCTCTTCCAAGGATCGAAAGCTTGCCTTCCGCTGCCGCAAGCCTCTCTCCCCTCCACAGCTGGCTTTCAAGTTTGATTTACTGATATTTCTTTGTCTAAATGATAAAATAGAGAAAGCTTTTACCAAGTAAGTTTATCACAGAAATGTAACCATCACGCGTTCTGCGCGAAAATGATTCTTTTTAAAAAAGAAAATCTAGGCAAATACATCGGAGTCATTAATTTGAATACTAAGTACAAGGCTCAGTTTAAAAACCCACAAGACGAATAAGAAATCATAATTGTGGCAAGGTGAAGGCATCCTTCAAAGCCGTCGCTCCTACAATCCATTGAAGATGCTCTGATGGCTGATTTAGTACCTAGCACCTGCTCATTCACTTTCTGCGGGACATATTTCACGCAGCCTCACATTACGGGCACTCCCTGTCTCTGAAATGGATTGGGTTACAAAAGTTCATGGGGACCATATCTTTGGAATTCACATGCTGAACACACCCTTATGAAGTAGCTCTCGGATGCCGGTCCAATACCTGGCTGTGGCCATGGAGCAGTAGAAAGATTCGGAAGGGAGACTTGGCTACTAGAGTTTAAATGTGATGTGTGTGGTTCACTGGAGGCTCAATCACCCCTCGCTTCTCTCGGCTTGCCTTTGCAGCTCTTCCCACACAGACAATGCACTCGCGCTTCCACAGGCTACCGGGCTGGCCCTATGACTTGTGTTTAGGTAATGATATACTAGCAGATCCCACACCGACTTTATTTTAAAGGTTTAAATTTTGTGTGTGTGATGAGTGTTTTGGCTGCATGTATATCTGCACATGTATACATATGTGCAGTGCTCGTGGGGGCCAGAAGGGGGCGCTGGATTTCTGGAACTGGAGTTACAGATGCTTGTAAGCCAACATGTGGGAGCAGGAAACTGATGTCTGGTTCTCTGCCAGAGCGGCAAGTGATATTAACCTCTGAACTGCCTCTCCAGCCCCCAGAGTAGCTTTCTGTGATATATAGTCTCACTCATCAGGTATTTGAAAGAAAAGCGTTCTGTGTGAAAGGCGCTGTCGTGGGACAGAAAGGTTGGGCGACACTCTGCTGGGTATTAGAGAGCATGTGGGAGTTCCAGCTCTCAGGATCCTCACAATTGGGATAAACTGGGCAGGTACTCGTTATTACCGGCAACAGAAACACAGTTTACATTGACTTATGAGGTCCTAAAGGTCACCGCTGAGCAGACTCCCCTGGGGCCAGAGTGGAACTTGGGGCTTCCGTTCAGGATTCACAGGAAATAATAAGTTTCCTGTGTTCCTTTTCTGTGCGAATCCCCTGTGTCCCCGCCTCCACGCCCCCCCTCCAAATGAAACAAATATTGCCCTAGATTATATCACCAGAGTCCCCAGTGGTTGATAATCCTAGTAGGAATGGATACCACCCCGCTCCAGAATTCCTTTGGGTTAACTCTTGTTGGCTCTATGTTTGCCGAGAGTCAGTTGCTGTCACAAGTAGGAAGGAGGGTCCCAATGGGTCCGATTTGGGGCAGGTGCCTCCCTGAATCTTTGAGTATGTTAGCACCCATCTAACCACCTGGACTAGTGAAATCTTTGGGCCCCTCAAGAAGAATGTGGACCCTATTCTGAGAGGAGGAAAGGAGGAAGGAAAAGTTGACAGGCACTTACCAGAACCAATCAAAACAAACCAATCTCTGTAGCCAGAACTTCGGTCAAGGACCCAAGAGAAACACAACTGCTCTTTCAATGCTTTCTTCAGCAGACACCACTGAAAGTTTTAATTTTAGCAGAACCTT
Source organism: Microtus ochrogaster (assembly GCF_000317375.1). NCBI lineage: Eukaryota > Metazoa > Chordata > Mammalia > Rodentia > Cricetidae > Microtus > Microtus ochrogaster. The sequence goes on along the minus strand of NC_022033.1, from coordinate 9,309,548 downwards.
GGATGGCCACCTTTCTTCTGGGAGCCACTGTCACTGTCCAAGTACCCCTTCCTTAGGCATATGCCTGAGAGAAGCCGGTTCTGTCTCCAAGCCCAAGGTGGGTCTGAGCTGTCTCACTCCGTGTCCAGGCATTTCCTATTGATTCCTTTCAGGCATAAACAGCAGCAACATTTTGGGCAATGAAATATGAAATACACTCCCGTGGAAGCTTCTGGGAATGCTTTTTCTTGTTTTACAAAATGCAATTAGGAGATCTCAAATGGAGCTAACTCGCAGACTGAGGCCACACGGGAGACATGTTGGAATAACACGGGCTCTTGGAAGATGTTGAAGAAATTAGCGATGGGAGGAGTGGCCTCCCCACCACGGGGCCCCCCAGCACACGAGAAAGCGGCTCTCCTCGGTTGGAGTCATGCTGGGCTCCGTATTTCTTACAGTGACTCTGCCCCCGTGATGCCAGGCACTGAGGATAAGACACAGGGAGGGAAAATAGGTTGAGTGCAGCTCATCCCAGGGGCTCGAGACAGGAGGACCTGCATCCTCCATCTGAAGAGACAGGAGGACCTGCATCCTCCATCTGAAGAGGGTATTTCTGTCACGTCTGCCTGTATGTGATCTTGGGGAGGGGAGCCAAACCTCAATACAAAATTCAGTTATGTCTCATATATATCTCAGACACAGCCTGAAGGTGACATCATACAAAATTTTAAATTGTTTTCTGCATGAAATAAGGTTTTCAGTACAGAAGTTTTCCCTTCTGGTCTCATGTCGGTGCTTAAAAGTTTCAGGGTTGGGAGCCTTTCAAGTTTTGGGTTTTGGCACTGCTGGGGTTCAGTCTGTGACCCCGCTATTCATATGATGTTTCCTGGCTCCCAGGGTAGAACTCTTTTTCTCTCCCCCTTCTCACTCTCTCTATGTATCCCTCCCTTCTCCTTCTTTCGTGTGTGTGTGTGTGTGTGTGTGTGTCTGTCTGTCTGTACATGTCCCGGGTGTGTGTGTGTGTCTGTGTGTGTCTGTGTCTGTCTGTCTGTACATGTCCTGGGGTGGGGGGCTGAGCATACCTGTGCAGGCCAGAGGTCTGCATCAGGAGGCTTCTTGTCACTCTCTCTTTTATTTTGAGGCAGGGTCTCTCACTGAACCTATAACTAACCGCTTAGCTCAGGCTGGCTCCGAGCAGGGCTGCCCCTGTCTCCATCTCCTCAGAGCTGGGATTTCAAGCTTGCACAGGAAGGGTGAGCCCCTTACTGACCCAGCCATCTCTGTAGCCCCAGAAAGTATTATTATATATATTTTTTCTAATTTATTCAACCTCTTCCTCTCTGTGAAGTTAACCACAGAAACAGGGAGACGGGTGAAGGAACACACAAGGTCAAACCGAGCGTGCTGCTCCCCGAATGGTTACTGATTGAACAGAGAGGCCCAGCTGGGAGCAAATGCCTCTTGTTTCCCAGAGACAGAATTCCCAGAGCTGGGCCCTCCCCTGGGGTGGGGGGCCAGCAATGCCATCTTCACAGACAAAAGAAAACACTTGTCTCTATTCCCACTTTAAACATTCCAATTATGGGCACAATGAGGATCTATGGAACCCCACCAGCACTCAGGAAAATAAGGCACTTAGCTCACGCAATCTTGTCTTTTGACTTTCAATATCACTTACAAATGTACGATTTTTTTCTTTTTAACAAAATCAAATCCTTTCTCACCCATGATATGATTGTCCCTGAGCTGGCTTTGAAGAATCCCGCCGTTATCGGCTCTGTACACAAACATTAGCAGGAGCCCTGCCAGGCAGGAGGACAAAAATAATTGTTCAGCCTTCATTTCCATTTAACCTTTTGCAATATCCTACTTTTAAAAAGTTCCCCTTGTCTCACCAGCGTTGTATTGCAATAATTCGTGAGTCAGTCGATTCTTGTGGGCATAGAAGAAACCCGTGAATCTCCCCTGTACCCCATACCCCCCTCACATCGGCCCCTGTGAGAGACTGTCCTGCTTCCTTTGCACTTTTAAATTTAGGTATCTTGCTCTGTTCCCTCCCCACCCTCATCCGTCCCTCTGCCACCTTGCTGCTCTTGTCTATTGGCTTCTGCACAATTAAGGCATTATGGAGGTGAACATTAATGTGTCTCTGAAAATTTACGGAGGCCGTATATCTTGACGTCTGGAAAAGAATGTGGCGGACTTGTCTAGGAATGCAGGTGCCCCGCTCTCCCAGCTGAGGAACACTGAGCTGGCCACCTGACCCAGAGGACTAGGCCAAGGATCGGGTTAGGAAGGTAAGGGATGAGGAGGAGCCCAGCATAAGTCAGGAGGGAAATGGTGTTAAATTGTTCAGGATGCAGAGATGTCGGAGGACTCGTTAAAGGGGCTGAGGAAAGGGCTTGGATGGAAAAGTGGGTGCAAGGACCTAAGATAAATCTCTAGAATCCACATATAAAAAGCGGGGAGTGGTGGTGCACCCATAACCCCAACACCAGGAAGGCAGAGGCTGGAGGATTCCAGAGGCTCACTGCTAGACCAGCCTAGCCTAAGCCGGAACAATATACCAATAAGAGAACCCGTCTCAATAAACAAGGTGGACCCCATCTGAGGAATGATACCCAAGGCTGACCTTTGACTTCCACATGCACACACATGTGTACCTGCAACACACACACATGCACACGCACGTACACACACATATGCATACACACATGTGGCTAAAACTGTGGAATCTACGTTAAAAAGGCCCCATGTTTAGATTCTTACTCTTTATACACAGGCTGTGTGACTTGGTCCCATACCCTCCCCAAGTTTTGGTTTCTTATCTGTGAAGTGGAAACGTATTTAGGATACAGCTTCAGACCCTGACATGGCCTGCTGGGCAGCCTTGGGCTGGTCCCCACCTTGTTTTCAGTATCCTGTCAGGCTGCTCTCTGGCTCGGGCCTCATGCCTCCTTTCATACTCTCCTGGGTGGTGACAGCCATAGTCCACCTCTGGACCTTGGGGTAGGCAATTCTTTCCTCTTCCATGAAAGTTCCCTCCAGTTCTCCCAGGGAGAGAGCGCCTTTCCCTGGGGTCCACAGGGAAAGGAGAGGGCCAGCTCTTGTCAATTGTTCTTTGACCCCCAAATGCATGTTCCGGCACATGCCCGTCCACTAATAAAAAAAAAAAAGTTACAAATAAGTAAAGTAAAGATGAAAACAAAAACCCAAAACAACCACACAAAACACAGAAAATCAAAAGTTGTTCCAGAACTGAAGGCTACATGGTGAACATTCAGTCTCAGGAGTTCGTGTCAGATCTTCCCACAGCAAGTGGGCCAGAGAGCTGGATGGCTGCTCCCTCCAGTTCGTCCGCCATGTTGTGTGAGACTTCCAGCTTCTACCCACACAGACAGAGCATGGCACCGGTGACATGGGGGCGGGCTCGATGACGGGTAGGGGTAGGCACCAGAGAGAGGAGGCTCTTGGTATGGGGTAGACTGTCCATTAGGATGTAGATGTCTCGTGGGTGGTCCACGTTGGGATGGGCAGGACTCAGGCAGCCTCCTGCCGACTTCAACGTTTTTTAATTTCTCCATCCTGCCCATGACCTTGAAAAGACATGTCCCAATTGGTACCCACTCCTTTCTTTGTCTGTCTGCTTGTTAAATCAGTATGCTGTTGGGCAATGTTCGTCCGTTTCGGGGGTATCCCCTTAGCATTCCACTTGAGGGTTACATATAGGGGGGTGCACAAGAGTGTCAGTCATGCAAAAGTTTGCCCACCAGGTTTTACAGTGAACTTCTAGGAGCAGAGTTTCTGTCTGAGATGTGAGGTTGTTAAATTATCATGTCTTGGTCACTGTTTTGGTTTTTCATAAACCCAAATGGGATGAACTTCAAGTACAGGAATCAACACAAATGACACCCTAAGGACCTCAGATAGTAGTGCCCTGTAAGCAATAGAATGAGCTTCTCCTAAGTCTCCACTTCCCTCCCTCCCTTCCTCTCTCCCTTTCTTCCTCCCTCCCTACCCCCCTCCCTCCCTCTCTATCACTATCTCTTCCCACCTTTTTCTTTCCATTGAGATAAGGTCCTAGTGTATAGCCCAAGCTGGCCTCAAACTCTTGATGCTTTGACCCTCCTGCATCACCGTCCTGGGCATTAGGATGGACAGGCATTTTGCTCAATTTCAATCTCTTTTTCAAAGCTGTGAAGCAAGGGAATTTTTGAATGTTAGAAAAACTGCATTGTTGTAGCATGTGTGCATTGTTACCTGCATGCATGTGCGTGTACATATGTGTGAGTGTGTATAAATGTGTATGTGGGTGTGGGGTGCTGTGTGTACTGTTTGCGTGCGTGTGTGCACACACCTGTTCTGGATTCCACTAAAGTCTCTTTACCTTTTCAGTGGGTTCACACTGTTTCAACGAGTCAGGTGAGGCCTGCCCTAGGCCCCACCCTCCTCTCTGTGTGCTGAGCCTTGGGTAGCACAGCCTCCTTTTTGACGAGCACAGCACCTGCACTGGGAAGATGCAGATGAGCATCCCCCTGAAAGGTGAAGGCAGACAATAATTATTTTCTCCCAAGATCAGCCAAGTGCCGCACGGCTGTCTTGACTTCACAGCTTTCCTTGATGTGTACTGCCTGCCACTTAGAAGGGGAACAAATGAGGTTAGATGGCAAAGATTATGAAAGGGATTAGCAATAATGAGCCCGGGAACAAAAAAACATTACTATAGAAAATTGAGTTGACCTTAGATTCATAATTATTCACCTTAATTGTTTTTTTGGTAGTGTAATTTGAATGAAATTAAATAATGCCAATATTCCTTCTGCCACTGACGAGGAATCTCGTGTAAAGATGAATAACTTTCAAAACTAGAGATTTGGCAGCCCTCCCAAGGCTCGCTGTTGCTACTCCAGGGAGCTTCATGGCCCCACAGGATGGTGAGCGCCTGGGTCAAGACCATACTTGGTCCCCAAGTCATGGGGTCATGGTGAAGATATGAGCGGGGATGTTCCAGCCCTACTGGGGCACACTCCTTTCTTGATGCTGGACTCTCACTCTTTGTAATTTTCCTTCCAGAATGTTCTCAACCAATTGGCCATGGTTTTCTCTCCACGGGAGGGCATTGGGCTTTTTTAGTTAACGGAATAAGACATAATTTGAACACAAAGTGAGTTTGTAAAATTTTCTTGCGGTGCTTTTCAAGTGTGGCGCGTTCACAAAGCTGAGACCCCAGAGCTTCTCCCTGACTCATCCATCATGTGTCAGTCACTCCAGCTGCTGCCTGGAGTCATGGAGATCCTGTGGCTATGGTTCCTCAGGCCCAGTTCCCTCACATGCTCCAGCAGGCCACAGATGAGGTAGATGTTGGGTAGTACCCACTCAAAGCCCTGGAGGAGTGCCTTTGTGGTAGCTGACTTGGTCAGTCAGGGCTGCTGGGACCATGACCCTCACTCAAGGGGTGGAGCCAGCTCTCCCCCATCTGTGGTGAGGAGTGGGGCCAGCTTTCCCAAGTGCAGGGGCCTACCCTTCAATGAGGGGTGGTGACAGTTCTTTTATGCTTGGATCATCTGTCATCTATCCCAGGGCTGGCAAGGGGTGGAGTCAGCTTAGCATGACCCACGCATACTTCAACACATGGTTCATGTGGCCCCCTGTGGTAACACAGACAATGGACATCAGCAAAGACCCCAGCTACAGCAGAACCAAGGACCCAGACATGGCCATTAGTAGCAGCTTGGGTCCAGATGTCACCATGGCCCTGGGTGGCCGCAAAGACCTCCAAGATTGGCATGAGTTCAGCAATAACATTGTCACTGGTCTCCAACCTGACCCCAGGTGGCAGCCCAGACTCTAGACATCTGCATGGCCTTTGATGATCATAGGCACCACGGACATCAACAAAGACCCTGGCTTAGGTAGGACCATGGGCCCAGACATGGTTCCTGGCTTCAGCTCGGGCCAGGACATCACTATGGCCCTGAGTGGCAGCAAGGTCACCCCTATTAGTATGACCCTGGAGGCAGCATGGTCCTAACGCACCAATATGACCTCAAGTGTTTGCTCAGACCCTAGACATGCTCACAGCTATTGGTGATAACAGGAGCCATGGATAACAACACAGATTACAATTTTGACAGGACGTGGACTCAGACATGGCCCTTGGCAGGCAAACAAGTCTGGATGTCACCATGGCTTTGGGTGGCAAACAGACCACCCACATCAGCCTGTTCTTCACCTTTTCAAATCTGTCTCTCTCCACAGGACATGGAACATTCTGCCCCTCACCCTTCTCTCTCAGTCTCTGTCTCTCTTCTCTCTCTCTCTCTCTCTCTCTCTCTCTCTCTCTCTCTCTCTCTCTCTCCTCTCTCCTCTCTCTCCAATACCACATGACACATTTACTCACCATAATGGGCCCATAGTTTCTTCTGTTCTTAGGGCAGAAGGCCTCAGTCAGGCTTCTAAACTCAGAGTTTCTTCCCCATCAGTAAGTGACCAACTTGTGGCTTAGAAAAGCCTGTGTTGTAAGCTTGGTAATGACAGCGCCCCCACCCCTGTCACTGCACCAAGAGTATTAAGCCATCTGGGGTAATGTCAGTGCACGGTGAGCAACCACACTCAATCAGCATGAGCCATGGCTGGGGCACTGATAGATCCTTTAATAAGGACCCGAGTCGGATCCCTGGTCTACTTGTGAAAAAGGTGAGGTGTGGGGTTGCTGGGTTTTAATCCCACAGCTGCAGGGAAAGAGGCAGACAGATCCTTGGTGCTTGCTGGCCCATCAGCCTAGCCAACCTGTGGAGTTCTTGGCCAATAAGAGACCTAGAGTAAAAAACAATATGGTGGATGGTTCCTGAGAAACAACACCCAAGGTTTATCTTGTCTCAACATATATGCACACACACATGTACTCTGGCACACATGTGGACATGTACACCTGCACGCAATATTTTTCTTAATGGTGACCCATGAATTTCCAGATCTTCAAGGATTTTAGGTGTTCTGGGCACTGGAATGCGTATCACCTTCCAGCCTGCCTCAGTCTCTGAGTCATGATGTAGCTGTCTTAGAGTCGATGTTGCTCACTCCGTATCCTCATGGATGATTCTTTTCTCCAGTGTGAGGTGCCTGCATTAGTATGGTTTCAATTTTTACAAATTTCACCACCCTACCCCTTGCAGTCTTAGCCTGGAACCATGCATGCTTTCTTTTTCTAGTAAATTCTGGAGAATCTTTCCTCTGAAGCCAGCGTATCTAGCTACTCCCCACCTTTACAAAAAACGCTTGTAACAGTGTCGCTGTGCACAAGCGGAATTAAGGTAGCAATTAATTAGTGAATCCAAATAGAGGCCAGGGAGAAAGTCCTCAAAGTCGGAATGGCCAGATTAAGGTGAGATCAGCAGTATCAAGCATGATGCAAAACAAACAAACAAACAAACAAACAAACAAACAAACAAAGAAACGTTAAAGAAAAATATTTTCAAGGGGCTCCCATGACTAAAGGCAATCATGGGAGAGCTGGGTTAACTCATTTCTGTCAAGCGTGGTATCATTGTGTTCAATCTGATAAAGGAGCCCGCAGTCACTTTCAAACGGAGGGATGGGAATTAGCACCATTCCCTTTCCAATTACTAATTTTGCAGAAACACAAACAGCTCAGCAAAGGGATGCATTGTGTATTCCAAGGCTTTCTGTGAACAAATGCATTTGATAGTTGAGACGACACACAGAATGAAACAGGCCCTGATTTTCAATGTTGCCCTCAGATTCTTTTATTTTGCTGTCAGTGGATTTAATAATTGATTGTGGGGGACACACACAATAGGGTTAGAACAATACCAAGATCATCTCAAGAGTTCTAGAGGCATGATTCGTGTCAAAGTAGGTATTTAAAAACTTATATGCAGTGCTGTTCCCAAGCCAGACTCTCTGATTTAACCTCCACCCCAGCCCACTCAGCTGGGATAAACGTCTGTGGCCAATCTTCCATGAATAACACTGCCAGCCTCTCCTGGAAATGAAGTAATCCATGCTGCGACAATACAGGTATAGCCGCACTGGAGCAGGGACACACTGATGGAACACAAACAAAGAAAAGGAGGTGGGGTCTCCCTTATTGTCACAAGTAGCACTCTTTCCTAGTCTGATCAAGAACTGTCGATGGTGACTCCTAGGCCTACTGAAAATAGTCTTTGTAATTGTCCGTGGATGTTCTAGTGAAAATAGTCTTTGTAATTGTCCGTGGATGTTCTAGTGAAAAT
>NC_022033.1:9295373-9301214 GCF_000317375.1 Microtus ochrogaster | reverse complement strand
TGAAAATAGTCTTTGTAATTGTCCGTGGATGTTCTAGTGAAAATAGTCTTTGTAATTGTCCGTGGATGTTCTAGTGAAAATGGTCTCTGTAATTGTCCATGGATGTTCTATTTATACTAAGCTAGCATGAGCCATGTCCTAGGTCAGCTAGAGGCTTCTTACCATCCCTGTTTTAAGCCTTATCATTTAGATGCCCCAGTGTCTTTGGCAGTATCATCACATACAACATGTCCTTCTGAAGCTCCCATTTACTGTCTAGCTTTCTAGTTGCCTGCATCTTGTGTGCTGCTACCTTAGGAGTTTAAGCAATAGAGGTGGTCCCAGTCACCTGTCTCGGCTGGTAATAAAACACAGTGACAAAAAGCAACGTATGGAAGAAAGGTTTATTTGGCTTACACTTCCCTGTCACAATCTGTCATTGAGGGAAGTTAGGCCAAAAACTTGAGTTAGAAATGAAGCTGAGACCATGGAGGAGCAGGGCTTGTTGGCTTTCTCACAGGCTTGTGCTCAGTGAGCTTTCTTACACAGTTTGGAGCTTATGCCTAGGGAATGGTGCTGCCCGCAGTAGGCTGGCCTGTCTATATCAAAGAACAATCAAGGGAATTCCCCCTCCCCAACCACACAGACATCCAATCTGACCTGGGCAATCTCTCAACTGAGATTCTCTCCTTAGATGGTTCTAGGTTGTGTCAAGTTGACAGTTTAAGCTGACCAGAACAGTCAATATTAAGTCAATTCTCACTGAGCAAATATATTCTTTCCTCTCTAAATAAATGTGTTTCATTTTAGTATTCTTGGGTTATTGTCTTTGATTGGAACTTCCAAACTGTGTAAAGTCCTGGTGCTTCATAACCAAGACCTCCCCTATCTGTAGCTTCATTGACCCCTACACTCGAATGATGTGTACATTTGCATTTGTGGCTGTGATCCTTCACTTGAGTACCAGCCTCCCCTTAAGTGTGCTTGGTATCTGCCCTGGGACACTTCAGAGATGTCTCCAAGTTCAGTGTGGTCACACTTAGCTCCACTATACAACATTTCTGTCTGCCCTGGATGTGTGGTCATCTCCTCTGGGAGTGGTAAACCCTGTTAGCTGACTGGTGGGTTAGGACTCACCTCGAGCCCTATCTGTCCTTGCTCTTGTACCCATCCTTGGTGTTCCAACAAGTTTACCTTTTTAAGTGGCTCCTAGATTCATTTATCTCTATCGTCTCTGTTACATCTCTGACCCAAGACCTCATCATGGTCTTATGAGTTCTACCATCTCAGCTGGCCCTGGTTTTATTTTTGGGGCCACCCAAACCATTCCTCAGATACTGCCTAGAGGAATCAAATACAAATAAAATACAAATCAAATGATGCATGGCAAACCTCTGTAAGAAGCTTTCAGGGCACCCCCGCACCATGCCATTAACATTGTAAAACAAAGGCTTAAATTATCGAATAAAGCCTAGCATGATCTGGCTGTTTCCCATGCAGGCTTTCTTTCTTAGTATATTTCCATTTGAGAGGTCTTTATGCATGCCTCCAATGTCACCTCCACCTGAGGCACGGGTGTCATTTTCCAAGTCCTATGATACATTGCCGTTTATGAGACACCTCTCTTCACTTTCTCAGTGCTTCAACATGCACCTATGACAGGCTTTCCGCAGTGTATCCATTTCCACACAGTTGAAACCTTCCACCCTGCAGGGAAGCTCCCCAAGAAAGGAACCAGAGGGAAGCTCATTAAGACTCATAAAGTAAACAACTCACAAGTCTCAGGAAGTTGCTGGAGCCGACTAGATATACAAAACTCTTTCTTTCCCAATGTTACATAAGCAGTAAGAACTGCTGAGGAGACTCGACCAGCTGAGCAACCCAGAAGAGGCTATGACCTGTTGAGTTGCCAGCTGAGCAACCCAGAAGAGGCTATGACCTGTTGAGTTGCCAGCTGAGCAACCCAGAAGAGGCTATGACCTGTTGTTGAGTTGCCAGCAGGTCATGCAGAGAGCACAGGGCTCCAGCTTTCATAAGTTGTCATCCATACTGTGCCCGCTTTCCATGATACAGCTGCCTTGTAAGTGACCCCCTCACCCATATTCCTGCTTAAAACCCTAGCAAACTCATTGCTTAATCAAGCTGAACTGTGATGGTATCACGAATTTAGTGTGCTGTTTTCCAATCTGGGCCTGTGTGTTATGTCTTCCCAGGAAAAGCACCACGCCCTTTCAGTTCACAAGACTTCTTTAGATGAGCTGCTGGGTTTGCCACCTTATATTTCCATTGACTAGTTTTTAGTTTTTCTCTTGGGTGGCAAGTCCAGAATGGCAAGGACCGAGCCTTTTCTTGTTCTACATCTATCCTTGGCATCTGCACAGTACTCATACACAGTCTATAAATATCTGTTGAAAGAGTGAATTCATAAATGGCGTGGAGGGACTTAGGTAGTGACAGAAGATAATTCCCAAGGCAACAATACCAAAGACATTTAGTGTGACAATTTTGATGGGTCGGAGACTCTCGGAGCTCAGAGCTGAGCAGGAACCCTCTGCTGAATAAAACACCGGGCATGATCAGATGTGCCACAATTTCTACACTGAGTCTGGTTTGTTCTTCTTCTTCTTGGCAATCACGAAGGAGGTTCTCTTATGACCCATATTTCTCATATCAGTCAAGGCCACAGTAAGGCCATGATGTACAGGCTGGAGTTCCTTCTTGATGGGAAAGCAAACTCAGAGAGTGTGGTTTCAGCATTGACTTTTCCACTTGGTAAATGTTTACCAAATGTTTTATTTCCCGTTATTCTTCCAGCCATTGCTTTCCAAAGGAGACCCACTCTTTATTTACGTTCTTCTATTGTTTTTCTCACCCAGAATTCCACTCCATTACAAATGACCCTGGGAAGGCCTGCCTAGAGGAGACAGAATGTTGCCATGAGCCAGAAGCAACTACAGAAAACTCACAGGAGAGCAACACAACAGCTGTTGCTGGGACAATGGGAGGCACTGCATCTGCTGTGGTCCGAACTGTCCCCTCCTTATAATGAATATGTTGAGACCCTGATGTCTCCCATGACCGTATTGGGAGAAGGCCTGTGAGAAAAGTGATAAGAGCCCAAATGAATGGCTGGGTCAAGCCCAGTCTAATAGGATTAGATTCTTCATGAGACAAAGAGACAGACCTCTTTCTCGGCTATGCGAGGAAAGAGCACGTGGGCGGACATTTCTGCTCCAGAAGGAGAGGCCTCACCTGAGAAGGAACAGCCGCCATCTTGGATTTTCACCTTCTAGGAAGTTCCATTCCCGTGTTAACACCACCCAGTCTGGTATTTGGCTGTGGCCAACTTGAGTAACCTAGTGTTTCTCCAAAGACAACATATGCTTATTCCTGACCCCATCAACGTCACTGTATTTGATAAACAGAGGAGGAGGGGAGGGCCTTTGTTGATGAGATTAAGTTAGAATTCCTGAGACAAGCAATCCTGCGTTACTCAGGTGGGCCCTAACTGAAATCATAAGCATCTATATAAGAGAGATAAAGCAGGGTTTTGACACCAATTCACACACACACACACACACACACACACACACACACACACACACACTTGCACTCATGAGGACTGGATGAAGACAGAGGCTAAGAGTGAACTCAAGACCACAAATACCAGAACTGAGAATTGTCACTTGTCGTTGAAGCTAGAAGAAGGAAGGAAGGGCTTCTCGCCTAAGCCCCCATGTGGAACATGGCCCTCAGTTGACTAGACTTCAAATTCTCAGGTTCTAGAGTGGCAGGAGAGTAAATTCATGCTGACTACACTACTGTGGCAGTGGCAAGTTGTGGCAGCACCCCAGAATGTTGCTAAGACTAAAAGAGGTGGCATTTTTTTTCAGTCATTCTTTCTTGGTAGTTCTTTTCACTCTTGCCAATCACTTAGCCAATACGAGGAGAAGTGATAGATTTGAGTTTCCTGTACTGCGGGCCTTGGGTCCTAACCTTTGTCACCTGTCAATATTACCTTATTTGGAAAAAGAAGTCTCAGCTGGCAGCGAGTGGTGACTTTGCTCAGGGGCTTCAGCAGTTCGTAGCTGATGCTTCTTGGAACCTAATAAAATTTAGTAGTTGGGTTTAGGGTTGTGATTATCATTAATTTTCCCCCGTAGCAGTACGATCATCTATATAGCCTCAGTCAGCTAGAGAATGAGTTCAAGTCTTAGGGTGACAAATGACAAAAGTGGCAATTCTCTCTCGGGGCTGATGTGAGCACAGGGGACAGGATAAAGTGAGTATACAGACTTGTAGGGTGCAAGTTTTAGTGAAAACGTTGTACAGTCAGAAATGTGTTTCCATTAGGAACTAACTTGCTTCATTTAAGGGACATCCTGGTACAGTGACACACACTCTAATCCTGGTTCTTGGAGGCTGAGACAAAATGACCAAAGTGAGTTCGATGCCAGTACAAGCTACAGAGAGAGGCCTTGTCTCTCTGAAAAGCAAAGCAAACCCAAACAGACAAATGAAACAACAAAACAAAACACCCCAAACAAAAATCTTTATTTCCATTCACAGACATCATTTTGGGCCTGTGAGGTTAAGTTTGGTGCTTGCCAGCAAACCTGATGAACCAAGTTCGATTCCCAAAAGTCATCCTCAGACTTCCCCATGCATGCCATGGTACACATGTGCTCACATACATGTATGTGCAAACAAGTAAATCATTGTAATAACCAACTAAATAACTAAATTTTACTTCATTTAAGTTATGTTTCTTGTAAATAATAGACATCCCAGATAAATTATTCCCAGGCACTCAGATTTGAGAAGGCAGGAAAATGTGAGTTCCACTCAGAATGGTTCCCAGCCGCATCCCTAATATATAACATCTTGGTGCTAAGGAGACGCTTCCATTATGTGAACGTAATTTACATACACAAAATAACTCACTTCCTGATGAGCTTAAGTAATTGAGGTCCCACGGCACATGCCATTCAACATCTTGAAATTTTTAGCATCTCTTTCTCAATACACTTCAATTAAAAAAGAAACCAGTGCCAGCACCATTGAGCTATAAAGACTGCATTTAAAATTTATAGAATGTTAAGCAAAAATTGTTAATTTATTCAACTAATAACAATGTTGATTTGTATTTATGTCTGCAGTCACCCTGTCAATCTGGCATGTGTTCTGAGTTGGTCCGACAGCACAGATGCCTTCCCCACGATCGAGGAAAACTTTCTTAACAAAACTCAGGACAAATACAGTGCTCCTCAGAGAGAGCCAGCTGCGGTCCAGGCCATAACCTGTGTCTGTGGGAAGGCAGCATCGTGTTACAGCCATGAGGGATTTGAACTCCTGACCCTAGCCTCATTAGCACCCTGTTCTAGCCAAGTGCGTTAATTGGCCACACATGGGAAAAAGATGGCAATGGGGAAAAGATGTGGGTGAATTAGATTTCTGGTTTAAACGTGACTGTTTTGATCCAAGAGGAACGCCTTAGACTGATGGCTCAAATACAGCTTGGTTTGAGACTTGGTGCCTTTTGGGGATGTGGGGCTGTATGTGGCTGCTCTTCGGTAGATGAGCAAGGACAGTGGGGCACTTGAGGCATGACAGGGAATGACGTTTTAGGATGGAAGGGTAGATGGAGGAGGGGAGGAGAAGAGGAGGGAAAAGAAAGACAAGAACCAAAGTCTCCTTGAAAATGCAATAATGTAAAAAGCCAAATAGAGCAAATGCCCAAACCAACACTGTGCATGCACATTTAAATAAAAATGGAAAAGAACATTGGGAATGGAAGCCTCAGGCAGGCACAACACAGGAGCCAGACTGTAGCCAGACTGTAGCCAGACTGTAGCCAGACTG
>NC_022033.1:9261879-9295273 GCF_000317375.1 Microtus ochrogaster | reverse complement strand
AGCCAGACTGCAGCCAGAAACTTTTCTGCGTCCTGCCCAGTCCTGCAGCCACTTATAGAAAAATCACTCAGAGGCTTAATATTAATTATAATTGTTTGGCTGATGGCTCAGGCTTATTACTGACTAGCTCTTACATTTATATTAACTATTTTTTTTATTAGTTTATATTTTACCACGAGGCTCATGGCTTGTTAACCTCACATCTTGTTTCTCCAGTGGCTGCTGGTGTCTCTCTTGACCTTGCCTTCTTTCTTCCTGCATTCAGTTTGGCTTTCCCACCTAATTATATTCTGCCCTGCCATAGGCCAAAGCAGCTTTATTCAGCAACTGATAAAAGCAACACATATTCGCAGCATAGAGAAGGAAATCCCACATCACCAGACTCTCACTGGGCAGCCTTGGCAACCACTTAGCTATCTTGGTTTCTTCATCTATGAAGTGGGAACCATCATGGCTGCTCCTACAGGTGACATCAGAATAATTTGCCGGACACTTGGAGAATGCTCAGAAGAACTATAAAACTCATAAGCATGTACACTGACTGTCCAGGTTTGTTTTTATGCCAACTTGACACAACACGGAGTCACTAGGGAAGAGCGAACCTCACTGGGGTTCACATTGTTTGTAGCCTTGTTTGTGAGGAATTGTCTTGACTGATGTAGGAGGGCCCAGCCCCCTATGGGCCACAGTTCCTAGGCAGCTGCATAAGAAATCGAGCTGAACAATCAGAGAGCCAGCTAGAGACTAGCATTCCTCCATGCTTTCAGCTTTAGTTCATGCCCTGGCTTCTCCAGGTGGTGGGTTATAATTTGGAAGATCCAAGCTGAAATAAACTCTTTCCTCTCCACGTTGTTTTTTGTCATGACATTCATCATAGCATTAGAAAGTAGAACACACATGAACATGTATGCACAAAAATAAAAATAAATTGTAAAATGTACTTTTTTTGGAAAAAAGATTAAGAGATAAAATACTTAGAGGTGAAGATAGTCATGTCACAAGGCAAGAGACCATCACCAGTCTTATCCCTGAATTCATGACTCACCCTAAGAATTCATATATTCTAGCTTTGAAGGCTTGGAAATTACTTTGATCCATTGATACATCTTAAATGGATTCTTTCTGTGTTTATCATGTTTTAAATGCTCCTCTTTGGTCTATCTACTCTGACACATACCCCCTTCATTTGTTGACTCTGTGTTTTCTGGGATTTTCATCAGTTGCAGACTTTGGGGTGTGTTTTCCCCTTTCAAAGCCTTATGCTTCTTTCTCACTTTTCTTAAGCTTTTAGCTGGAGCCTTCATAGCAACACGGTCAAGTCATTTAATCATTAGCTTCAAAAGTTAGTCTTCAGTCAGGCTTAGTGGCGCACGCCGTTAACTCAGCACTTGGGAGGCAGTGGCAGGTGGATCTCTGAGTTAGAGGCAGCCTGGTCTACAGAGGACCAGTCTACAGCCCGGACAGACAGTGCAACCCAGTGAGACTCTGTCTTGAAAAAACAAAGTTATTCTTCTAAGTTTTCATCCTACCTGTGACTGAATTCAAACCCTCAGGATTCAGACACTTATTCATGACTGTTAATGGGGGGAGTTCAGGAGGTGGGCACTCAGGATGAGTCCTCAGGAACTAGGTGAGTGCTCCCATCAAAGAGACCTAGAGGGTTTCTTTAACTCTTTTAACAAGTGAACAGGGACACGTGCTCTCACTAAAGCTGCTGAAGCCCTGGATGTCACAGTTTCCAGGACGGTGGGAGATAAGTGTTGCTGTATAGGTAACCCAGCCTGTGGGAATGTGCTATAGTGACCTGTATGAATATTTTAACTGCCACGTTACTAATCTCTAATTACAAACTCATTGAAAATCATTGACATTTACCTATCTAACACCTACAAAGGATAGGTGTTTAAAAGGCAGCTTTTAAAACCTTGAGCCATGGGCTGGGCAAACGTCTCAGTTAGTAAAGTACTTGCCTTGCAAGCATGCGGATCTGAGTTTGGATCTTCACACTGGTGTGAATGCCTCGATGCAATAGTGTAGACCTACAGTTTCAGTCTTGCTAAGGCGGAAACGAGGATCTATGACCAGATAGTATAGTGGAGCCAATGATATCCAGCGTCAGGGAGAGACCCTGTCTCAAAAAGTATGTTAGAGATAGACTGAGGATCCACCTGACAAGCTCTGGTGTCTACATGCACACACATACATACAAACATACATGCATACAAACACATGCATGTACACACACACACACACACACACACAGATTTGATGTCCCATTTGACCTTGCATTTCTCTGCTTTGATCTATGATGGCCTAGTTTCTCAGAGGACTTTGAGGAGGGACAGCCGCTGTCACATCCACACACCTCCTCCAGCAGCGTTCAGTTTGCTCTTGGAAGTACACTGACTTAAAAGCAATAACTACTCAAAATACTGCCAACATGACCTACTTAGCCATAAGGTAGGAGAGAAAGAATATTTCTCATTTTCCATAAATATATATGTCTCCAGATGTACTTGTTCACAGGGAGCCAGAGCTAATAGGATTACAAAACGTTCCAGGAGGTCTCCGGGGGCTGTAAGTCAGCCGACCTCCCCCAGTGGCGCATCGTCCTCCAGAGCCTGTTTTCGTCTTTGAATTTTCACTTGGGAAGCAAAGAGCCTGGAACCAGCACTGCACAATAGAGCTTATTTCCTAACATTGAGACCCTACTCCTTTGCAAAGTCCAGCGTGTACAAACATCAGCTGCCGAGTCTTAGTTAAATGACTAGAACTCCATGGTGCACGAAGAACCAAAGATTGCACAAAGGTAAACTTCCTTGCTAGCTTGTCAGCCTGCATAGGGACCAGGTGCACAGTACAACCATGTTTGATCATGGCACTCTTTCTAAGCCCGCCAATGTGGTCCCTGCTGACGGCTGCTCGATTCCCAAAGGTGTGAAAGTTTTCCAGTATGTTCCTTTTGTGTCTCCCGTGGGAGCCTAGATGCTGCCTTATAAGATTAATCCAAAGAGGTGGCCAGTCATGGAGACAGAAGTGCATGAACAGAACAGAAACTGGTCAAGTGCAGAAGAAGAAGGGGCTGACTTGAAGGGTGTTATTAAAGGGACAATTGACTGGGGATGCTGGCATGCTGATGCTGGTGAGGCTCTACGGGGGCATCAGAGGAACTGGGCAGAATGGAAACTTGCTTACATAATTAATCAGGAAAGTGCTTGAGAAAAAAAACTATATAGTATCTTAAAACACAAACAAACAACAGTCTCACCTTCCTACCCGAGGAGCTCTTGGTGGTATCCCATGATATTGGAAATGCTAGAAGCAGACCCAGGGGCTGGAGAGATGGTTCTGTGGTTAAGAGCACTTCCTGCTCTTGCAGAAGACCCAAGATCAGTTCCCAGCACCCACTTCAGGCAGCTCCCAATCCAGTATCAGAGTATCAGAGCCCTCTTCTGGCCCCCTGGAGTACTGCACCCACATGCACATTCTCTCTCTTTCTCCCCCTCCTCCTCCTCCCTCCCTCCGTCCGTCTCTCTCTCTCTCTCACACACACACACATACAATGACATAATGATAAAGATAAACCTTTTTAAAAATTAAACCCAAGTTTAGAAATTGGAGGCAAGTTACAGGCTTGCCATGTGTGACTGATATGAGAGAGAATGGGCAGGGGTTTTGCCAGGTTTTTCCCTCCCACAAAGAAATAATCCTTTAATTCTCAACTTTCCTTCTGTTTTAAAGTATAGTATGCTAAATATTGATTCTCCTTTTTTTCTATTTCACCATGTATTTATAAAAGTAAACAAAGTTTTCTATGCTTCTACTCAAAGTTTAAAATCAAATTTGCTTTTGATTTTAAAGAGAGGAGATATTTGAGAGCTCTACTTTTCACTCAAGTTTCCTATTAACTAGAAATTGCCTGTTGAGAAGCCTAAAAAATATATATGGGACAATATGCTATTTCAATACACATATACATAATACAATGTTTAATTGATTTAGACATCTGTATCCTCAGGCATGTATCATTGCTAATGAAGGAAATTTTGAAACTTTGTCTTTATTTTAAAATGTACATTGTTCTCGACAGCTGCCCAGGCTATGGGAGGCCCCGGAACCTGTGGCTGGTGTCTGCGTTTGTACCCGTTATTTAATTTTCTCCATCCCTCACTCAACCAGAAGCATCTTTAAAGGGCGTGGAGCAGCTGGGAAGTGGACTCCAGGGGAAGGGGGCTTTGTGCAGCTGAGGGCCCAGTCATTTCCTGACTCATCTCTGCTCGCACAGTGAACACAGCCTGAACAATTGTGCTTATTGAAAATTTGAAAAACAGATCAAGAGAGAAAACTCACATCAGCGTTCCTCAGAGGCACTTGTAAATGCATAATGAATACCTTTGCCCACAGTCTTTGACTGGCATGTGTGTATATAGGTTATATATGTGCAGTATGCCAGATGCTGCTATGCTGCTTTGGTAACTTTATTTTCCGATTATTGATAGATTTTCTTTTGGTTTTCCTGTTGTTTAACTTATCCTTTGACAGTTTCATGCATGTCTATAAAGCAGTTTGGCCATATCCACCCTCCTTGTCTTCTCTGATCCCCGCTGTCTCCTGCCAGACCTCTTTTTCTCAATAAAAGAAAAATATATGTCCTTTTCTCATGACCTGCTGAGTTTAATTAGGGTTGTCTGTGTGGGCACAAGTGAGGGGTCATTTATGGGAGAACAGGCAACTCGCCAGGGGTTGTACCACCCAAGCAAACA
Source organism: Microtus ochrogaster (assembly GCF_000317375.1). Lineage (NCBI taxonomy): Eukaryota > Metazoa > Chordata > Mammalia > Rodentia > Cricetidae > Microtus > Microtus ochrogaster. Next base: position 9,290,510 of record NC_022033.1, on the reverse strand, counting down.
AGCCCCTCCCCCAGCAGCCACCAACGACCAATAGGTCTTCAGCTGGGGGTGGGTCCTTGTGATCCTCTCAGCCACCCACGCTGGGATGTTGACCAGGCTCAGGCTTGTGTAAGGAGCCATAGCTACTGCGAGGTCCATGATGCAATGCCTTACTTTCCACGCCTCTTCTGTGATGTTCCCCATGCGTGTGGCTGATACGTATGTTCCGTGGCTGATACGTATGTTCCGTGGCTGATACGTATGTTCCGTGGCTGATACGTATGTTCTGTTTAGGGCTGAGCACTCATGGTCACCGCAGCACGTTGACCAGTTATGCATCTCTGCGGTAACTGTGGCCCACTGTAGAGAGAAGCTTCTCAAAGGACAATTTCTAGTTAATAGGAGCCGTGAGTGAAAAGTAGAGTTCTCAAATATCTCTGTTCTTCCCAGTGACACTTCTCTGTTACCAACCTGCCGCACTGGAGAGACATGGTTAATTCACAAGCCTCAGATATGTGATTGTTTTACTAAGTCTGTAGCTGACATCATGACCTACTCTCGTGGTGTGTTTCATGGGTTTGGAGAAACGTATCATGTGATATATTTAACCTATGGTGTCGTATCACACAGGATGTTTACAGTTCTAGAAAAGTCTTAGTGCTCTGACTGTGAATTCCACCCCCCATCCCCCCTATTTTATTTTTAGATAAATCTTCATATTAATGGAGAGGGCTTATTAGCAATTGTTTGAGTCTGCATCATACTGCATGGATGAAAGCATCATGGCTTACTTAAGATTATGAGGTTAAGTTTTATAAAACTTTACCACTACCATCATCATCACTTTTGCATTTTGTGTTTTTTTCATACAATCTTAAATGCACAATAATTGGCCTCAAATCCCTAATTGTAGCCATTGTGCTAAATATAACTTGGATTCTTTTGCTTTCAGGGAGCCAATAGTTAGAACAATTCACATACTAACAGGTTTTCCTTCCTGAAAAAAAATCTCAAGATGTGTTGACAGCAGGTGTTGGCACACATCAGCGGGAAGCTGGACCTGACGGCTGCTGTCCCTTTGGAGGGACAGCGTTCACACGCCCCTGAGCATTCGTTGGTTTTTACTAGCTCTGATAAGCCAATGGTTTTCAAGGAAAGATGAGCCTCTGTGTTATTTGATGCTTTGCATTTTTATTGACAGCCCAGGTTTGTTCCAAAGGCATTTTAGATGCGTGAGCAAATGTGTTCAAGCATCCAGGGCCTGTAACAATGAGCAACCTGGGCTGTGGAGCTGTGTTTGATTCAAACTTTCTATTTTTTAAAAAACTTTTTTATGTTTATGTATTCTCTCTCTCTCTCTCTCTCTCTCTCTCTCTCTCTCTCTCTCTCTGTGTGTGTATACATGCATATATATGTATGTGTGTGTGTTCACAACATGACTTGTGCTTGGAGCTCAGAGGATAACTTGTAGGAGCCAGTTCTCTCCTTCCACAATGTGGGTTCTGGGGCTCAAACTCATATCTGCAGGCTTAATGGCAAGTGACCTGGATGGCTGAGCCATTTTAGAAGTCGCAACTTAAACTTAGCTATTTATTTAACCATTTCAAAGGTGGATTGGGGTGGGTTTTTCCTAGAGCCATGAGTTGGGGAGTGGGATGGTATTTCTATAGCTGGAGTCTGAAGTGTCTCCTGTGGGCTCACCTTTTGGGTACTTGATACACAGCTTATGGTGCTATTTTGAAGCTAAGGAAGTCTCTGAAGGGTGGGGCCCAATGGTGGAAGGGCCACTAGGGGTGGGCCTTTGAAGGTGTTACCTGTCCCTCCCTCTGGGTCTGTCTCTCGCTTCCTGTTCCTCACCATGTGAACAGTCCATGCCACACACTGCCACTGCCATAGACTGAGACACTCCACATTGCTTCTCTCATGTAAGCTGAAGCGAACCTTTCCTTCCTTAAGCTGTGATTGCTGGGTGTTCAGGCCAGCAGCAAGGACACTAGGATAATCACCCATAGCCCTCTAGCTACTTCTTGTTCTTTACATCTTGTTTGAAGTCCCCACTAGGCAGCAACAACTATGACACCGAAAGAATTCCACAGTCTAAGATAATTTTGGCCGCTTGAATGATAGTTTACTCATTCTGTTGCTTTTAAAAGAAATTAGGAAAAAGTTCAGGTTCATTATATTTTATTTATTTTTATTATGTAAGTGTTTCATATGCATGCTCATTAGTTGGAATGCATGCATGCATGTCGCACGACATGTGTCCCCAGTGCCTGCAGAGACCAGAAGAAGGCATCGGCTCCTCTTGAACTGGAGTTACAGAGGGTTGCAAGCTGCCACATGGGGCCTGAAACCGGGTCCTCTGAAATAAGAGTCAATGCTTTTAACCTCTGCACACCTCTGGCCTCCACAACCTCAGTGGCTCCCTATTGTCTGTATGACCCCCCTGGGTGGCATTTATGGCCACCAGTAGCTTCTCTCACTCTGACTCTAGTTACTTAACACTTACATTGTTCCTGTAATTCAGTGGATCAGCTCCCACCTGCTTTAAATGACCATTTCAAAATGTAATTGCTTCTCTCATCCTCCAGGAACGCTTTCTCTCCGATGACTGCCATAGCTTTTGCTTCTGTCTCTGGTTTAGTTTTTGCTAATTTGTCACTTTATTACTGAGGTGACTTGGCCAGTGATTTATTATCTCTCTAAGACTCTCGCAGTAGCCCCTGGACTTTGTTCAGTGGGTAGAATACTTGTAGTCCAAATATGATGAGCTAAGTTCAGACCCAAGCACCCACATAAAAGGCAGGCAGGGTGATTCATGCCTGCAATTCCAGGACTGGGGGTAGTGACCCAAAAGGATCCTGGGGCTTGCTTGCCAGAAAGTCTAGCAATGAGGGTCGTTTTGTTTCTACCTAAAGTTTGTGTCAAAGCAATGTTCTTCATTTGTGTCTGTATAATGTATATCAGTCTTGTCTGTATCAGAAGTATATACATGAACAATATTTGACAGAAGAAACGGAGTCTCTTGTTCCTGCCTCCCGGGACAGAGAGACGGGAAAGTTCTAAGTGAACAGGTTAGCATGTCACATGACTATAGCATCTCAACAGATACTCGAGGTAGAACTCAAAATGATGAGCAGGTTTGAAGGACCCGAAAAGACAAGGAACACAATCAGCCACATAGATCATTTACTTTGACAAGAAGTCACATTCTAGGAAGGGCTCTTCTGGGGGCTGGACAGCAGGCTACTCTCCGAGATCCATTTCCCACTGTGCTCCTAGCTTCAGAGACGTTTCCTTTTGATATAACGAGGGCTCTGTCTGAGGCCTGGAGCTGATGCATATTGGGAAAAGATGAAACGGGAAAATAAAGAAGCTAAAGAGACCAGAGAACGGGGATGCTCAAGATGCTGGGGATGAATTCTACTCCTGAGAAGTTTGTTTGCTACTTGTGGCAATCTGGCAAGCGCTACCTACCTCGGGGTTATGTTCAGCTATGAGAAACAAACAAGATGGTTTTCTTTTCTCGTGTATCGCTGACTCCAAAGACGTGTTTCCATGACAGTTTCCGTGACAAGGCCATGTGACTGTTCTTTAAAACAGTTTTCTGAGTGTCCCCTTATGGTTGCAAGGTGGTGGTTTCAACATTGATTTCTATATATATTCAAAGCAGGAAGAAAGGAAGAGAGAAATGAGGGAAGAAAGAAAGACAGTTTCTAATGCAGATGGCATCTATCCTTTCTATTGGGAAAGCAGGTGTGTCTCCAGAAGGCCCCTGGCTGACCCAGCTTGTCTCCTGGCACTGTGGCCACATGTGGCTAGGCTCAGACACGTGACTGATTCATCTACTGCTCCAGGGATCAACAGGTCTCCATCCACCTCTACAGTGGATGTCCAAGAGTCGTCGTTCTTATACTGACCAGTTTGGCTTTCTGCACAGACTCCCTCTCTGTGTCCGTCTTTGGCAGCCACCCTAAGCAAAGAGCCATCCACAGCAGTGTGAGTCAGGTAGTTACCTCCAGCATGAAAAAGCAAAAAGCAAAAACCAGGTTGAGGTTGGGTGCAAATCTTTCTTCCTCCTCACGCCTGAAAGTCAATACATCATTTTTGAGTTCTGTAAAACAGTGCAGTGATGTTTAAGCCTCAAATGCTCAAGCAGGCCGATGTCAGATCCTCTGTTCAGGGACTCGGGGGCCACCACAACTTGAGTCCACTTCCTCTAACTCTATGTTCAAATTGACTGAAGTTCATTTGACCATCAGACATTGTTGGTGGTCACCTCTACTCACGGGTCAGGGAATGCTGTCTGAGCCTCTCCTAGCTCCAGTGATGAATGAACCCATATTTATTTAAAGCAGTATCCACCTTAGATTTCTGTGGCAGAGGCAGTGGGCAGGTTTTTGATATGGCTGACTCCTAGATTCCCACCTGCTGGTATTCACACCCTTGTGTAATTCTCTCCCCTTGAGTAGAAGATGGATGGATGTCTTGCCTCCAATAAATCAATACGATAAAAAATGATCAGATGTCATGAGCAAGATTAGATTATCAAAAGCTGTGGTCCCCCTGCCCCGACTTCCACTTGTTTGCTCTGATGAGACCAGCTGTCTTGATTTGAAGAGCCTCCTGTGACAAAGGCAAACAGTGGCATCCACGCAACAGGCAATGAAAAGGGAGGATTTCCTGGAACAAAAGGACTCTCACTTCAGCCGTAAGACCTAGTGAAGCCATACTTGGGTCTCTGACCCACTGAAAGTGAGAGATAATACAGGTATTGTTTTAAGCTACTGAATTTGGGGAGCAATTTTTCTACAGCAGTAGACAATGGAGCAGGCTCATCCTTCTCTCCAGTAACTAGAGTCTGAATCACATGTGCAGGATCAGCCAATGGAAGGCTGGCCCTGCCGTACCACTGGTAGCAGGGCTAGAGCTGGTGGAGGGGAAGCTTAGTGAGATAAGCAAGTTCTTAGCTGTTGCTACCGTTTGACTTTCTATGTTCACAAACTTGAAAGAGGCAAACGTCCTTTGTACACACAGAAAGAAACACTTCTCACCACTAAGTGTTGCACTGTAGGCCTCCTGTGTTCAGAATTCTTAACCTCGGACCCTCCGTGCAGGAACATTGGAGCCACAGAGTCATACGTCTGCATCTCAATCTATATTCAAGTCTGTTCCGGTCCCTTTGGCCAAGTAAGTGTCTGAGCCAGTCCCTCCCATGTATGACATCCAGTGAACCGCCTGGTTTTCTTAAACCAATTTCCCTTTGTCATTTGTACCTCCCAAAGACGTCCATCTGTTCCAAACCGCAGTTAGGGTTGAGGGTCAAAACCTCAAGGGTCCAAGGAGGGACTTAGGCCCAAATTTTCTCTCAAATGACAATTTCACATGTGTCTGTAGCTTTATAGGAAAGGAGGAGAGATATTTTTAAGTTTGTGAGCACAGGTTAAAAAAGTAATTGAGACTAAGTAAGTAAAAAACCACCTTCAATAAAGGAAACACTCTGTAAACTGAAATATTGTGTGTTTTTGTGATGGCGTGTGTATATCTTCATATAGAAAACGTCACTGTCGTTAGGAAATGTCACGCAAAATAACAAACACACCTTTTTCAATCTGGTTATAAATATGCAGAGTGGAGTTTATTTTACGAAAGCGTTGCACGCTTCCAACTGATGATATATCCATAAAATGCTCACTCCGAGATGTCATTAAAGTCGCATTTGTTCATTTCTATTTATTACGGGGGGAAAACAAAATGAAAAAAGTGGATTTGAGTCATATTTCCTGTGAGTTCATCATTTGCTGGCATATAACACTTGTGAATTTTATTCAATTCATTTAAAATGATTTCTAACATGCAGCCAGAAAGTTAAGGGCGTCAAGGAATTCAAAATGATCAGCAGGCATCCAAGATTTCTCAGGAGACAGATTCAGAATCACAACGAAGGGAGGTTTTCCTTAAGAAACCGTGTCTCAGAAAAAATTACCTCTGATGAACTCGGAAGCTTCCTCATGCATTGAGCTCGTTCGTGTTTTGATGTCAGTGGACTCCAGTGACCTTCCGAAGGTTGCTTTTTCCTTTCTGGTTTCCTCATGACTGGGTCAGATGCAGGCCGGGGTCTATGGCTCTCCTCTCAGATACCTTCAGAACACGTTATTTCTTCTTGTTTATCCCCTAGCTGTGTGATTACAAAGAAGTCAGCTAGGCGAGCGAGCTGGGAGCAGACGTGAATCTTCACCCAGAGTTTGAACAAAACCATTCTGAGGCTGAGCTTGCCCAGATAGACACACAGAAGTGGATCCTAAAAGAGGAAGAGCCAGCCACACGTAAATCAAAACAGGACAAGTAAAGCCCTTACCTCCGATCAAATAATTCCTCAATTAGACCAAAGAGCTGAAATTCTGCAAAAGTTATTTTATCTACACTGCCTGTCTGAGGGCACTCTGACAGAAGTCAAATATCTTTTAAAAAAAAAAAACTTTTTAAAAAAGATTTATTTATTTCACGTGTGGGGATATTTTACCTGCATGTTTGTCTATGAACCATGTGCACGCCTGGTGCTTATCAGAGGCCAGAAGAAGATGTCCAGTCCCTGGAACTGGCGCTATGAATGGTTGAGAGCCGCCCCGTGGGAGCTGGGAATCCAGCTCCAGCCCTCTGGGAGAGTCACAATGCTCTTAACCGTTGTTCCACGTCTCCAGCCCCTAGAAGTCAGGTATCTTAAGGGGTGCTATAGTTTGAGTGTGAAATGCCTCCCAGAGGCTTCTGGGTGAAACCGTATCTCCAATGGAAGGTGCTTTTCTGGAAAGCTATAGACTCTTTAGGTTCTGGACCGTAACTGGGTTACTCGGGGGCCCCACTTTCGGGCCTAGTCTTTCTCTGTTGGTCCTCTGAGATGTAATCGAGCAACCTTACGTTCCAGCTGCTCCTACCTGCATGTGGTCTTGTGACGCTAGACAGTACTTTCAAACCTCACCGCCCTAAACAGTTTTCATTTGTTTGTGTTTTGTTTATTTATTTTTATTTTTTTTTTTGCTGAGAACTTGGTCACAGTGGGTAGGAAAGACAAACACAAACAAAAAAACAACCAACTCGTAAGGTTAGGGTCGATCTGAGTCGTGTTTCATGTGGACTTCATCATCTGGTGGCATATAGCACTTGTCGATTTTATTCCTATCATTTAGTTTGGTGATTATCGGGCTTTCGTTGAGCTAAAGGAGAGGGCTGAAGACTTCGGACACATTGCGATGAAGCTGTAGTCTACCATCACAGCCATGAGCACGCCCCACGCCACAGGGCCATGGAAGCTTTGGTGTCGGGCACACAAATCCCTGTTTCTTACACGCTGCTTACCGCTGGTCTTTGGAGATATCAGAAAGTTCAAGGCCCATGTTTCCTAGATTCCTTTAGACCCTGAGTTCAAGGTGGGAATCAGGCCCTATTTAATGGCTGCTCTTAGCGTTTAGATGGTGGGACTGGGCCAGAGATGCCGTTTTTGTGACTGGTGGCTCATGATCTAGTGCTCACGAGGTGACACCATGTTCCAGGGTCTGGTTGAATTGCCTGCTGAGAAGCAGTAACGGTAACAGCACAAGTTTGTCATTGAAATGACAGTGCCGTGGTTCCTTTTCAGTCTTTCCAACAGTCTGGTAGCCAGCCAGCCGCTCAGCCCTGTGACGAGGCTTCCGTATTTCAGCTCTCCTGTTGTTCTGAGTCTGTCACGTATGTTTCTGGTGCCAGCAGGATGACCAACTTTTGCCTTTTCCCAAGTTTCTCCAAGTTAGTTGAAAGTCTTGCTTCCAGGGAAATACTTGAAGACTTACAAGTCCAGGATGACTGATCTCCTGAAGAGCCAGTCTTTGGGGATGAAACATCCTATCTGTCCCCAAACCTTGTCTGAGGAACCAGCTTGCACTCTTTCTCCAAGAGCAGTTTAATCACACTACTGAAGGTAAGAAAACACCCTGTTCCATTGCCATGAGGCAAAGCCATGAGCTGGCTGGCTGGAGAATTCCCGCAGATGCTCCCAGAATGTTTGCATCTCTCCACTGGATCCACTGAGGGCTCAGCTACCTCTTCACCCAACACCATTGAATCGAGCCCCTGTCTTTAAATTGACTCATCTCTTCTATGACAAGACGTTAAGCGACAATCTCGAGTAAAGATCCACTCATTTGAACAAAGGGAGCGTGCCTCACTTAGGCCCTTCTTTGATTTATAACCCATTCTCTTTTTATAACATGTGGACCCAACAAACGGGAGCTCGCTGCCGAGCTCGAACAATGGAGTTGTTAGTTAACGGAATTAACAGTGTGTTGTCTCACTCTGATGACAGCGGTAAAGCAGGAGACGTGCAGCCGATACAGTCACAACTGAATCGTAATGGATGAGATATTTACAGCAAAGCTGTTCAAACATTGAATAAAATATGGGAAGCGCTAAAGCAGATGTGTTTTTATTCTTCTGAGTTGAAGCTTGTAAGGTAGAAAAGGGGGTTTGAGTAATAATCGCAGGTTCTGATTCACACGCATTAATAAATATTCATACGGCAGCCGCCGTTGAAACTTTCCAGATTCAGAAATGAAGTGAGAAGCCTGTGCTTGCCTTGCACCGGGCTAAGTTTAGCTTCCCAGACAGACGTGTCAATATCTCCATTAGGGTCTCACGAAAGTTGCTTTGATTTGCCACTGCCTTCTGGGTCTCACTGGTGGAGCTCCCCTTCATTCTTCTTCCTTTTGTTCCTTTAGCTTCCCGGTACTCCTCCGGCTCCAACCGCCAGGAAGTAGAAAGAGATGATGGTCTATTAACACAGAGGAGAGCTGTAATTTGGGAAGATGGTGGAGATGGGAGGAAATGAGTGTCCCTCTTTTGAGTCAGGCACAGGTAAATGAGCCGGAAAGCGCAGTCCCCTCTGCATCAGAGCCACGGAGGCATGCTTGGTGCTTGCAATGGCGTGCAAAAACCCAGTGCTGTTTCTGTGGCTCTCGTCGTCGCGGTCTCTGTTTTCAAAGAGCAGGAGTTTTCTTTTTGCTTTTAGAGCATCAGGGACGGCCATCTACTTTGTCCTGATCAAGAATAATTTGGGAACTGTAATTTGGGGTGTGCAAGTGTAAGGGTCTGGGTCCAGGTTGTATTTCTGTGCCTTTCAGAGGCAGCTGTTGGGAAAGGGAGAAGAGGCTTTGTGTAGAGTTGGCTTGGATTTTCAGAGGGGGAGGGAAGAAGAAAGCAAGGGAGGTAAGTATGTGCAGGGGCCTGGATTGCTCTGGCAAGGGGGGGGGCACAGCCATCCCGGCATGGATGTGCGTTTGGGTGTGGATAGATGTGATGGATGACCATGTGTGCCGCAGCCTGTAGCACAACAGGGCTCTCGGAGGTTGCCATGACACCCTTTGTTCCTCACTTCTCTGCTTTTATTGGCATGTGTGTGTACCTTGGCTTGTATGTGGAACCACAGGGCTTTGTGTTGTGTTTTCATTTTTCCTTCTGCTTTATTAATGCCTGTGTCCTTTGTCTCCTCCACATCTCCGCGTCTATTCCCCGTGCTTGCACAGAGTCTGTCCATTCTGTGTGTTCCCCCCATCATCTCCACTGGTTCCAAATGAAACCTTGCAGTTGCCTCCACTCCCCATCCCTGACTTGGACCTCTGCATCTTTTCCTTTCAATAAATTCCATCCCCACAGACTTACAGCAAGTCTTTGCTTTCCTTATGCTGCTATGGCCTCTGAAAATCTGAATGTGGTGTTCTGGTCCCTTGTCTGGGACTCAGAGTTCTAGCAATGGGGATGTCAAGGATGGTAGTCTCTGATGGACAGGCCAGGCGACCAGTCAGGGAGGGGTTCTTGGGAGTGTCAACTGACCCAAGGTCTCCTGGTCACAGGGCAGTCATTCTCTGGAGAGCCTGGTCCTGGAGTAAATAGGTTTCCCTGGGAGCAGATGCTCAAACAACCTTCATTAGGGTGGGGGCGGGGGCACAAACACAATAGCGAAGGGCCAGAGAGGGTTATAGCAATGGCGTTGTATTAAAAATGTTTAAATTTAAGATATTCATATTCATAATTCCAGTACTCTCAAGACTGAGGCAGGGGTGAGGGGGTCACCTGTGTATATAGTGAATCCCAGAATGAGACTCTGACTCAAAAACTGTCAATCAAACCCACCAAAGGAAAAAAATGCTCACATCAAAATGAACACTTTTTGCACAAATCCAAAGGAAATAAGCAGATTTTATCTATATCCACAACTGATAGATAATCTTGCAAAAAGGATGTGAACAAAATCCTGCCCCACACGACATCCAGGAGAACATAGCACTGGGTTTGTTGGCGGGAGCCCAAGGAGATGGTTGGCTGGTTTGCCAACTGGATGGAGCTGGTTTTGCTCTGTGAACAATTAACAAGTTTTTTTTTTTTTTTTTTGCCTAAAGAAGGATGGGGGTGCACTATGGGTTTTAGAAGGCGTATATATGTATATACATATATAGTAACTAGTGGAGGAGTTAATTATTATTATACAATCAGTTTGTTGGAAGGGATATCTGAAAAGTGTGTCTTGCTTCTCTCTTTCATATTTCTTTCCCCTTCCTTGGACAGCCTAAATGTTAGCTTTACCATGCTGAACAGCCTGCCACACTTAACTCAGGTGAAAAGCGAATACTTGCCAGTGACTTTTCTGTCTATATTAAGATTGCGCTGGCTCCAGAGCACAGCCAAATGTGTTCGAGTGCAGATGAAGTGCTCCGTGTGCCAGTGAGAAACTTCCTCCGAAAATACATGATTTCAAAAAGTGGGCCAGGTAGACCGACTTGCAAATCGGTGAAAATGAGAAAATAATTACAGCATGGCTTCTTGAAGCAACAGCTCATATTTCACTTTTTGATGAGATTCTTTTTTTTTTTTTTCTTAAATTCATGGGGTAACAAAGATTTTAGGTTGTGGAGAGGTAATAGGCAACCGCAGCGATTGGTGCCGAAATAGGGGTGCATTCACATAATTAAAGCCATGTCAGATACTTTGAACAAATAAATGATCCTCTGTCTGGTACAGACTGAGTTGTAATTTTACTCCAGCTTAAACATTCCTTGTGGCGTACTCCTCCGACCTCATTCTTGAGCATCTGCCTTTATGAATGAAATTTAGATTGAGAAAATGAAGCATTTGTCTGAGTGGATGACTTACTCAAGATTGCGCAAGGAGTCTGAGTTCCATCTGTGTGGCAGGTTCTAACCTCATCATCACCCAGCAAGTGGACAGTTTCCCCTAAACTAACACCCCCTCGTGTGTGCATGTGTGTGTGCGCGTGCATGCATGTACACCCATGCAAGTGCACGCCAGTGCCTGCATGCATGCGCACCCATGCAAGTGCACACCAGTGCTTGCGTGTATGCGCGTGTAGGACACTAGGACACCTTCAGGCATTCTTCTTCAGGCACGGCTCTTGTCTCTCTTTTTGGGACAAGGCCTCTCACAGGCCTGCAGTTCAGCAAGGTAGGCCGGGCTGGCTGCCAGTGACCCCCAGGGAGCTGCTCAAATCTGCCTCCCCAGTGCTGGGATTGAAAACACACACCTTAGACAGAGACCCACATTGGAGCACCGGACTGAAGTCTCAAGGTCCAAATCAGGAGCAGAAGGAGAGAGAGCACGAGCAAGGAACTCAGGACCGCGAGGGGTGCACCCACATACTGAGACAATGGGGATGTTCTATTGGGAACTCACCAAGGCCAGTTGGCCCTGGTCTGAAAAAGCCTGGGATAAAACTGGACTTGCTGAACATAGCGGACAATGGGGACTACTGAGAACTCAAGAACAATGGCAATGGGTTTTTGATCCTACTGCACGTACTGTCTTGGGGGGAGCTTAGGCAGTTTGGATGTTCACCTTACTAGACCTGGAGGGAGGTGGGTGGTCCTTGGACTTCCCACACGTCAGGGAACCCTGATTGCTCTTAGAGCTGATGAAGGAGGGGAACTTGATTGGGGGAGGGGGAGGGAAATGGGAGGCGGTGGCGGGGAGGAGGCAGAAATCTTTAATAAATAAATAAATAAATTAAAAAAAAAAACACACACACACCGTGCTCAGCATTTCTTGTCCAATCCCCAGACTTTGGGGATCCGACTCAGGTCATTGTGCTTATGTGAGTCAAGTACCTGACCCACGAGGTATCTCCCCAGCCCTGAGAATTCATTTCTTATCTATCAGCAGCTTTTGAGCTGTGGGCCAAACATACCAGCACTAGATACATCCCCTAAAACCTATCTCAAAGGCTTAATTGAACCCCTGTAACTGCTCCAAAGCAGTATGGGAACATTAGCACAGTAGGTGCCGGTGGGGATGGGGAGGTAGGGGCGTGCCCTTGGCAGGCAGAGAGGGCTCCTAGGTTTTCCTGACCAGGTTTGCCTGCCTGTGCAGATCTGGTTAGTATGCAAGCATCCACCACTCAAAACTGGGCCCGTGGCTCTCACAAGGAACCCGACAACCTGGCCAATCAGCTCTGAGTCTACACGTTGCCAGGGAAACCAACACATAGTTGCAAAAACAGAATGATCACAGTGGGGAAAATATAAAATGCGGCCTTTTCATAGTCAGAGGGAGAAAGAGAGAGCACAGGGTGACTGAATGTGGCCAAGAACGACACTGAATTCAGGCAGTGTGCACCACGGGGATGCATGTGTGGCAATGCACAGAAAAGGAGTGTGTGTTTGTGTGTGTGTGTGTGTGTATGTGTGTGTAAAACTAAAAGTCAATATGTAAATGCGTAAAACTGTCAAACAAAAGAATGAAAATAATAAAAATGTACGCATCAGCTCGAAGTGAACTCAGAATTGGAGGGGGTTGGCTAACGAGATCCTTTGTGGTAGGCAGAAGGGCAGGCTCAGGGATGAGTACGGGCATGTTTTCCTGGTGGCCCTGACTCTGTAGAATGATGCCATGTCCCCATAGCCAGCCCACTGCTCCCCATCTTTCCAAGCAAATTGATGCTTCTGCTTCAAGATATCAACCCCCCCCCCTGCTTCAGACAGTGCTCACCGTCTGTCTGCAGCCTCACTGGCCCATCCACTTTGTGCTGTGTCTCTTGTCATAGTGCCTAATGGCACTGAGAAATGAGAGCCACAACAGACCATTTCCCTACTGAGAGTTCCCACCCAGACTTCTCATTGTGGACAGGTGGTTATAGTTGTCCTGCCTTGGCTGAGCGGATACTGGTCCATCTGACCCTCCCAAGTTCCTTGTCCTATATGTCACCATCAAGGACTCTTTATTTCACTCCTTGAGTTTGCCAAGATTATTCACATCTGTGTTCGCTCCCTAGGACTGTGGTAGTGAAGTCTCTTGCTAATCTGGCTAAAGTGACGGAGCTGTGTTCCTGCCCTGACCTTGAAGCCAGGCATCTCCATGTGGTCTTCCCTCTGAGGGTCTCAGGATATCAGATCCATGATCCTCTCTGAACGTCTGGAGATTGAGGGAGTCCCTAGTGTGCCTTGACTTGGAACATGTCACTCTGGTATGCACTTTGGTTGTTACTTGGGGGTCCTCCTGTGTCTCTCTGAGATGGTCATTGGATCATGGAGCATCATAATGGTGTAGGACCCTTTAAAATGTGATCCACAAAGCTTCATTTCCAAGTGTCATGTTTATGCTCTTAGGCCCCGGCAGGCAGGACGCCCATGCACCTTTGTGGAGGGCACAGTTCAACCACCCTTTTCTGTGAGGGCTGCTGTTAATGTGATCTGTGAATCTAGAAGGTCCCCACGCCTCGTCTGCGGGCCCGCAGCTGAGCCGAGAGATGAGCTGTGTTCTGCGGGAAGGAGATAGGCACACGAGGCTGCTTAGATGAAAATGAGCACCAGCGAGGCTCATCAGACCTCCCACCTCTGAGAGGACGGGCCCCTTCCTTTCCAGTTGCCCGTGTGCTAGGCCTGGAGGTTCTGTTCTGCAGGGCGCCTGGCTCATCTTCCTCACTATGCTAGAATAGCCGAGATTTCTTCTCTCCCCACCTCGGTGCTCTTGCTCTCTGAGGAATCTCTAATGTGCGATAAGCTATCTTGTCAATGCAGCTGGCTCTGGAGATGCTCTTGTTGCCTGAGGCCGCTGGCACTTGTTCCTGAGCAGATGCGTCAGGGCTCACTGTTACTGCTCCCAGAATCCATGTTAAGCTGCACAAGGCATAGGAATTTCTCAGCTGTGCTGTGAGCTCGCCCTAGGCTTACCTCAGTGCTGGATAAACAACCCACACATGAGAAGCAGAGACGTGCAGCAATGCTAATACTCATTCTAACAGCTCCTCACCACCTCCTGGACTTGGTAGTCACATGAATTTCATTGTCACTCTCTGTGACACTCTGAGGTAAGCGCGATGTGTCTGAAGCTAGAGCAAGAAACGGCTCCTAGGTGTAGAGAAATCAAACAAGTTGCGAGATAGAGGTCTCTGCCAGGGAGGAACCCCTACAGTCTAATTCTGGGGTGCAGTGTTGATCGGTGATGCCTATGGATTTATAATCTGTCAGAGGTCCTACGGGCCAGCTTTTCTGACTTGTGACTGTCCTGTCTCAGCACATCGTATCAAGCATTGCCGGGTGCTGGAGGCAGAATTTTAAGTAATCCTTGGTGACCTCACCTTTATTTAATTCTGTCCCCCTTGGTTGTGGGAGGAATTTGTGACCATCGTTGAGATATGACCCTATTGTTGGGAGCTATGAACCTCCCAGATCCTGAATTTCTGGTAAACAACTTGTAATGCTTGCAGCTGCTCTGAGCACGAGACTCTCAGAAGTTCCTGATGGCAGGGGAGTGGTTTCTGGTAGGTTTGGATAGGGCATGGCTATCAGTTAAGGATCCCTATATAAGTGGTTCTGGTACATAATAAAGGGGGCATTCTGGCATCAAGGATGACCTATGTCTCTGTATGTCTTTGTGTGTTTCGATCTCCAGCCCCTTGCCCGGCTCATGAACTGTATGGTAGCACATAGAGCATAGATGGGCATGGTGCGCTACACCCTATGGATAAAAGGATCTTGCCACTGTGATTATTTTAAGTTGTTAGCTTACTTGTAGTTGGGATGATTATTGGTGGAGTGTGAGCCAGACCTGGTAGTTAGCCCCTTAAGAGAAACAGGGCCGTTTCTGGAGAGAGTTCCAAAGAATACAAGGATAATCCTCTGCTGCTCTAGAGCTGATGGGGCCACATGGCAAGAGATGTGCACAGTGTCATGAGCCATGAGGACAGAGACCAGGAAGAAAAGGGGCCTTCAGTCTTCAACCTCAAGGGCATGGCTTCCTGCAACAGCCTGAAGGATCTTGGAGATGGCCCTATCTCTGGTCCTCACATGTGAACACTGCCCATGTCCAGTAAGATCGGGAGGAGAGGATCCCCCACCCCCAGGAAAGAGGCCGTGCCTGGACCCCTGACCTGTTAGCTTACAGCAGTATACCAGGATATTGAGCTACTGGCCACCTGAAAAAACAAAAAATAGAAAACTGACAGGTGTTCTTTGATGTGCCCATGCTTAACCTATTGACTCACCCAAGTGCCATGAAAGGATTTCTCTACTCCCAAAATGTCATCTCCTGGGTCCAGAAGATGCTCAGTAGGCTTGCCTTACAAGCATGGGGACCTGAGTTCAACCCCTATAACCAAACCACGTTAAAAAATTTGCAAGGCATAGTGGTAGGCATTTGTAATGCCAGCTAGGGAGGAGGAGACGGTGGGTCCCTGGGGTTCACAGGCCAGCTAGTCTAGCTATTCGGTAAGTCTGGAGCCAGTGAGAGACCCTGTCTGAAGAAGAATGTGGGTACCTGAAAAATAACCCCTAACCCCGTCTTCTTGGAGGAAGTTCACCACTGGATATGTCCCCGAGGCTGGGTCTCCCTCCACACTGTCTTCCATGTGTTCCCAGGCATGGTGGTCTGCTTCCCCTCACACAGGCTCATCAGCAATGGAGCCACACGACCACAGACAGAACTCTCGGAAACCCTGAGCCAATGTAATTTTGCCTTCAAACCAGTTTGTCTCCCGTGTTTGTCTCTGAAATGAAAATTCTGGAGGCTCCCTGCTTCCCACACCATTCTCTCACCCCCCCCCCCACTTCCTGCTCCTTCCTGCACCCTTCTGAACCAAGCCTGCTTGAATGTAGCTTTCTGTTGACTTCCCCAGGATGATGCTGACCCTCAGGGGGCTCTGTTGGGATCTTTTGTGATCCCCTGAGAACTATGAATAGGGAAAGATGACGAGCTACCGGCTTCAGCTTGCTCTTTTAGCAAACAGCTTTGGATTTCGTCCCCTCTCCCTCAGTTGCTCAGAATTGCCTTTGTTTGTTACCAGGCCTAGAGGAGAAGTCCTCAACCTGGGGGGGCATAATTCCTTTGTGGGTCTAACGACCCTTTCACAGGGGCTACCTAAGATCATCGATAAACACGAATACTTACATTGTGATTCATAACAGTAGCAAAATTATAGTTATGAAGCGGCAAAAAATAATTTAATGGTTGGCGGTCACCACAGCATGAGGACCTGTATTAAAGGGTCACAGCATTAGGAAGGTTGGGAACCACTGATTTAGTGGGTGAAGTGACAGGGAAGGGGCTCCTTGCCAGGGGAAGCATGTTGGGAGATTTTTGTCAGGGCGTTCCACTCAGAAGTATTTCACTTTGAAGCAGCTCAGGTTCAAGCCCCTGAAATAGGTTCTGGTGTGACGACAGAGCAATTTTTAAAGATTTGCTCATGTCTCTGTTGTAACCAAATTTCCCTCTGAATTCCATTTTCCTGCAGATTATTTTTGAGACCTTCTAGTAAGGGAAGGTGCATTCTGTTCTGATAGGGAGCGCTTCTCTTTTGCATACTGACATGCATTTTAACAAGGAAAAGGTCATGGACCGGGTGGTTCTGCTTGTTGACGTGACAGGCGACATTTACCTGAGCCTTCTCCATACTCCGAGGTTTGAAATAATTTAGTGAAATAATTGTCATGATTGATTTTTTTTATTTTCTTTTTGGACCCAGCCTTCACCTTTGTTCCTCTTGGGCTGGGTAGCTTTCCGAAGCAGAAATTTTCGTTTGATGGGAATCCACTTCTGAAGTTCTGGGTGGATGGCAAACTTTGATTAAAATCACGGACTCTTTTATGATCCCTTGGCAGAAGCTGGTGAACTCAATTGCTGCTGACATATTCCTTGACCAACATCCGTTCTTCGAGTGACATTAGTACAGCAGGAAAGTCAAGCAGCTGTGATATTCTCTGTATAATATTCTTCCTTGTAAATTCCAGATCTCGGGGCTTCTGGCGGAACCTATAGAGGACATTCACGTGCATCGCCATCACAATAGTGGACACGCGGCTTGGCTGGCCAGTGGGATGATCAGACTTTTGACAAAGGAGAGGCAAGGCATAGTATAGTGGTTAGTGTTAACTGTGGACTTGACACAACCTAGAGTCCTTTGGGAGGAGAATCTTAATGAGGGATTGTCCATGCTATTGACCTGTGGGCATGTCTGTAGGACGTTGCTTAATTAGGTGATGTAGGAAGATATAGCCCGCTGTGGGCAGCACCATTCCCTAAGCAAGCATCCTGAACTGTACAGAGGAACTGAGCCGAGCATAGGAATCGGCATGCATGCATTAGTTTCTCTCTGCTCTTGGCTGTGGCTGTGGTGAGCTGTTTGAAGGTCCTTCCTTGATTCCCTGTAATAATGGGCCATAACCTGGAGCTGTAAGCTGAAATAACCCCTCCCCCAATTTTTGGGTCAGTGAATTCATTTTATCAGAGAAACATAAATGAAACTAGAATAACCAGGACGTATCGTATTTACAACAGTTCCTTTCAGTCCTGATGAGAAAAGCGGGGTGTTCTGAAAGAAAGGAGTGGATTTGTAACCTGGAGCTCTGGATGCCCCTTCAGAGAACACATCACAGAGAACAGAGCCATGGCCTCCTGATAACTTGTGATATGCCCCTTTACCATGGCAAAGGAACATTGTGGGAGTGAAGACCTAGAGAAGAGGAGGCTGTCTGGCTGGGTCAAGGCAATCAGAAGGGTCCTTAAAAGACAGAGAGAAGTGGTCCAAGGAAGCAAGGAAGCACGGATGAAAGCAGGGGTGATGTGTTTTGAGAGTGGGGTGACAGGCTAGGAGTCAAGAAATGCTGGTGGCCGTAGAATCTAATGAATGAATGAATGAATGAATGAATGATTCGAAAAGACACTTATATTCCCCAGAGCTTCCAAGAGAAACACAATCCTTAAAGATTTATTCTTTTTTATTTATGAGTGTTTGTATTTGTGCCTATGGGTGGGAGTGCCCAAGAGGCCAGGAAGAGTCACCAGAATCCCTGGAGCTGGACAGTTACAACCCTCCCCACCTGGGTGCTGGGAACTGAAGTCAGGTCCTCTGAAGAGAACAGGAAATGCTTTTGGGCCACTGAGCCAAGGCTCCAGTCCTGAGAAAGTTGTTATTGACAACTTTGTGTGTGTGGGCATCTGTGAGTCCCATAAGTGTACGTGTTTGTGCGCACGTTTGCATGGGTTCAGGTGTGTGCCTGTGAGATCTGTAAGTGTGCCTATATGCGCACATTTGCATGGGTGCAGGTAAGCATGCAGGCGTATATAGAACAATCACAGGTATCATCTTCAATCTTGTACCGCCTTGTTTTTTAAGACAGGGCCTCTCATTGACCTGGGTCTTGCTGGATGGGCTTGGCTGAACGATGAGAGGGCTCCATGGATCCGCCTATCTCTGACTCTGGAATTGCAGGCTTGGGCCACCATGCCTGGCTTTCTTCACGGGGGTTGTGGGGCTTGAACTCAGGTCCTTAGGTTTGTGTGGCAAGTTCTTTACAGATTGAGCTGTCTACCCAGTCCTGGTTAACAACTTTTTCTCAGTCCCATAAGACTTACTTTGCATTGTGACCTCAGGGACAGCGCAGCGATTAAGCTGCGGGGCTTTAAGCCTCTGAGAAAGCGGTGATTAGCTGCAATAGCGAGAGGCAGCTAATGACAAACTGATGTGGAGGGGGCGGGACGGAGCCGGGATAGCGGAGCAGAAAGATGGCAGCCTTGCCTCCCTAGTGGCAGCCTGGCCGCTGTCAGCTGTCACCTTGGCCCTGAATGTGTTTCTTCTGATCTCAGTCCATGCTAGAGAGAAATCAATTTAATTTTTATAGAAGCACTCTTATTGGGGGATTTGGTGTTATATGTGGTAGTTCTGGGTTTTCTTGAATTTGGTTATTTGTCGGTTTGGTTGGCATCCATTACTTTCAGGGCTAGACTGAGGACAGATGCTTCTATTGTGGCTGACACCTCACAACACTCCCCCTTATCCAACTCTTGCACACCAAGTCAGTGTTTCCCCTATGCTAAGTCAGCCCAAGGCTGGGATCAGACAGCTAGGGCAGTTTCTATGCGCCAGAGCCCACTACGATCATTCAAATCAGTCATCCCTCTGGTGGTACCCTGACTGTCTCTGTCTTCCCAGTGGAAATCCCCCAGAGGCTGAGGTCTGCCCCCTCCCCTTGCTCGTTTCAGCATCCTGGATAGCCTAGTGCTGCTCAATGTCATTGTGCAGGACACACCTCTGGTTTCCAGAGGGTGGGGAGTCATATTAGACTTCTCTCTTGGTGGCGTTGACCTTACTATGTCATAATTCAGTGACCTTATAAAGGAAGGCCTGGCACAAATCAGTCACTGGCCCAGATTCTAAGCAATGAAGGATGATAAGCAACAGCAGTGCAAATGAAAAAAAAAAGCCAAATAAACGAGAGCACCACTTCAGAATTTGAGGATCATTCGAAGAAGACAAACAGGATGGTGGCAGTGGCCCCCACCCATAAAAGTAGGGTCAGGATTTTGTTTTCCTGTGTTTGGTGATATTTAGCTCAAACCTGAATGTTTAAGGGTAAAGAGTGGGGGCTGCCCAAGTATTTAGAGCATGAGACACTGGAGGGCGGGGGTAGGTGTGGAGACTGGGGAGCTAGACAAATTAGAAGGCCAGGTGGTGGGAGCACCAGGAAGCTCTGAGAGAGACTGAGAAGGTCAGATGGTACCCAACGAAGGTAAGGACTCTGGCTTTGCATCTCGGGAGGTTTGTAAGTGGACGTTGTTGGCCCTAATGTGCAAACTAAAGAGATCACTTCGGATATTGCTATCTTAAGCAGGCCTGCCATATGGCATGGTCCAATTCTGTCATGCCGACTTTCAAGGGTCCCTCCTGGGGTCTTAAAAATCATATTATAGCTGACTGCTAACGTGCACAAGAGTTGAGATCTGGGACACCAGAGCCACGCTGCTTGTCTGTCTCTGTGAGGTTTCTGCATCGGATCGGCCCTTTCTGTGAAGCTGAGAACTACAAGTACTTGGGGGTATTTTATGGATCAATGAAATAGTAATGAAGTTGGAGGTGCTTTAAGTTTATATATAAAGCTGGGTCATCTAGAGGTCAGACACCGTTACAGAAAAGCAACAGCAATGAATATCTTTGATAAATTTGGTTTTTAAGCCCTAACCCACGTCCTGCTGATTTTACATATTGTGAACTATAGACCCACAATTTCTTGAACGTAATTCTGGGGGAAAAACCAAAACACCCTAAAACCCAATGGTGTGTTTTCAGGTTTTTATCATCCATGTGATGGCCAAGATTAAATTAAACTGATAAACACACATACCCAAGTATGCACTGACATACATATTTATCTTTATTTATCCTGCTGAATAGAAGTGATCATATGTCTCTGCATAAATATTGGGTTTGATGATACAAATCTGCACCATCATCTTTGGGATGGTTACTTAATGTACACAAACCAAATTACCTAAGGTCCAAGGGAGATTTGAATTCAGTAATACATTTGAGTAACGGAGGAGATCGTGAATTGCTGTATCATGAGAATGTGTGACCGTGGTGGGTCTAGTCACAACTGATACATCTACATGCAACTGCTAAATCTTAAGGCTTTGAAAACATTGTGGAAGAATGGATAGAAGATTTCAAGGACCAGAGGACCAGGATGTCTGCAGGAAGATAGTGTCTTCTACATGTGACAGGGAAGCTGCACCCAAGAAATCTCAACAGTGTGGTAACCTAGACGAGACTTGCCCAATGACAACAGCAACTGACATGCCAACCTAGATGGGAGAAATCTTGCAGGGTCCCAGCCCTAGGTGAAGAGCTACAGGCAATGAATGGATGCTGAGAGAGAGAGAGGTAGTATTCTATAGGAATGAGCACCCTGATAGGTTATCCAGTCCCAAGGGTCATCCCTGAATACACACACACACACACACACACACACACACCCACACACACAATGCTAAATAACTCATCGGGTTTTAGTTATGTATCCATATGTACATATACATGACAATAATAGTTGCAGATGATGCCACGAATTTGAGTGGCAGCGGGGAGGACACAGGAAGAGTTGGAGAAGGGAGGGTGGAAATGATGTGAATAGTATACTTGGGTGTGAAATTCTCCAAAGCCATTTCGAAAGTTAAAAAAAATGAGCCGCAGTAATCATACATAATCATTTCTGCAGAGTATATAAGGCATGCACCTGAATTGTAATGGACAACATTAGAAAGAAGGCAGACATTTTCTGAACCCAGAAAAACTACAAAAAAAAAACCCCACTAGTATCACACCCTTCTGCTGACCCGATAATTTCACCAGTGTAAGGAATTTGACCCTTATAAACTCTAAGTGGTCAGAGACTGAGATGGGTTTGTCCCTATCCTCATACCTATGACTGAGCCTGGCAAGCAGTGGGAAATGTAAGCATTAAATCAGTCCAGGATTTAGTGTGTGTGTGTGTGTGTGTGTGTGTGTGTGTGGACCAGATGCCCGGAACCCACCCGAATGCCGGGCTGGTGGAGTGGATTCCAGCTCTTCTAGCATCCCTTGTGGTTTTGTTTCTCCTTCTATATCGCTGCCTTGCTGAAAGAGACAGTGAGGTCCTCTCTCGATAATCGAAGGCTCTGGGAGAAGGAAGGATGGAGAGGGCTGTAAGGAGTTTTTGTTTCAGTTGGATAAAGCTTAGCGATCTGTGTAAACAGCCAAGAGCCTTGTTTCTCGATAAAAGACTCTAATCAGTTCTAATCCAAGAGCATCGTTGGCACTGAGAGATTGTAAAGGCAAAATATTCACTTTGAAAAATGAAACCTATTCAATTCAGGGCATTGTAATTTCCCATTGTGAGGCTGTGGTACCGGCGATTAAATTCTATTGTGTGTCTGCAGCTCTCCTTAACGGCGATGTTTGCTATTATTAACTGATATTCTAAGAACATCCGCTCTCCATAGTGAAGTGCTGCTTGGCTCCTTATGCGAGATAATTTGCATATGTCTTGAGTTTGCCCTTCATGGTCTCTCTCCCTCATTCTCTGTGCTGTGTGTAGCTGGGATCCCACCCATAGGCTCTGCCTCCTGATACATTCCTGGTGCACACTCAGTTGTCTGGCCACCATAGTTCACATCTGGGTAACCCTGGAACCTTCTGCATGGGTCTATCTGCTAGCTGCTTCCCGTTAGGCAGGAAAAATGCTTTGAAAATAAAGAGTCTTAGGTTGTGTGCCCCAGAAGCAGAACCCAAGGGGAGAATTTTCATCTAAACCACAGGTCCAGTGGACCCTGCATGTGGAATCTGTGGGGCTGGAAATGTTCTGAGTTCAGAGTTTGTTAGTTTGTGGGCGTTTCCCCCCATATTTTGGAACATTTATACAGGTTTTGCCAATTGAGTATTTCTAACCCCAAAATATAGCACCCTCTGAATTTTGAAATGTTTAAGTCTCAAATTGATATCTATGAAATGTGATCATGTTCTGTGACTTGTTCTGGGGAGACACAAAAAAAATCTCTGATGGACCACCAACAATCTAAGAAAGCCACCTGTAATGTGTAGTTGATGAGCCAGTAGATTCAGATGGAAACACTCTCAGGAACATGGGTAAGGGGGCACTCCCAGGAGCAGGGGTGGGGGTCACTCCCGGGAGCAGGGCTGGAGGAATCACTCACAGAATTAGGGGTAGGGTGGTAACTCACAGGAGCAGGGCTAGGGGATCACTCACAGGAGCAGGGGTGGAGTGGTCACTCACAGGAGCAGGGTTGGGGTGGTCATTCACAGAGACAGGGGTGGGGATCGCTCACAAGAGCAGGAGTGAAGGGTGACTCGTAAAAACAGGGGTGAAGGGTTTCTCACAAGAGCAGGGGTGAAGGGTCACTCAAGCAGGGGTGGGGGGGTCACTCACAGAAAACCACAGCACTAAAGAAGACTCCCCCCATTCCAGTAACTCCCCTACTTGTAGAAGCAATTTTAGCATGCTCAGCCTATGAGGATCTCACATGGGCCATCACAATTGCCCTGACCTCATGCCAGCAGGGGCCAGGTCATGTCATGCCTAGAGGTAGTGTTTCCGATTTCAAAAATCTAGAAGGGAGATCTTAGTCTGTAACTGAGATGTGCTCCCAGAAGAGATCAAGAAAGTAAGGAAGCAGGACCAGGAAGGAAAAGTTAGGCGCACAGGAAGTATCACCATAGACGGGAAAGGTAACATGGGCTCAGGTCTACAGAGCAGTCTGAGACTATTAGCCAGTCTGGAGCAAGGGTTCTGGTTATTTCTGCTCCTGGGGACCAACAGTCATTTGTAAGGGCTGCAGCCAGGGTCACTAATTCCCTCACGGCTCGTGTTCTGACAATGCAGACAGAAGAGGATTCTGCAGCGAGCCCAGGACGTGAGTGGAATTACAGCCTTCATGCTAAAGGACACTGAAGCACAGGGTGGCTAAGTGGGCTCACCTAAGACCACATCATCTGGAGAAGCAAAGGGTGAATGTGATGGGGGCAGGGAATTCTGCTGTGCAGTCTGGCCTCTTGTCCATTACTTCAGAAGACGCTCCTGTGTGTCACAAAGGCCAGGGCCAACAAAGTCACACCACAAACTGTAGACATCACTTTCCAGTGTCAAAGTCATGAATGTCAAAGAACAAGAATGACCTAGGAATGCTTTGGGACAGAAGAGGGTGTGGGCGTGTCAGGGAGGCCCAGGCATTACATTAGCATGCTGTGGTACTTTACAGAAATAGTTTAAGGACAGGAATTACATGAGTTCTGTTCTCAAATGGGAATTATGGCCTAGTAAGCAGAAAAAAAATAAAAACAGATGATGAAAAACGGGGAGGCTGTCATGAATCATCACAGGTGGAGTTGAGTGGGAGACTCAGAATAAAGATTGAAGTCAAACCTACCAGGACAGTGGACAGTTTGGCTAAGGGAGAAGGAAAATAGAAATTGATAATGGTCCCTAAAGTATGGACTTAAATGAGCCCGTGGTTATGGGGGTGACAGAACTGAGGAGACCCTGGAGCAACGCAAGTGGGGCAGGAAGGACTGGGATAGCTTGGGTTGCTCACCGGGGCTGGAGGAACACATGTTGTTAATGGGTAGTAACTTTTGATACCTCAACACACTGCTCAAATAGCTGTTTCCTTTCCTAACATCCATGTTCCGCGTACCACAGAGCTGAGGTCATGTGTTTCCAGCATAATGTTGGCCATCTGTCAACAGCACAGATTACATGTGCACTTAGATGCCTTACTGTAGGGAGAATGACTTCTGATTTTATCAACTAAGCCCTATATGATGGACCAGTTCAAGGCTGTCCATCAGGAAAAAAAAATGTCCATATTCAGATCTGGATACAGACACATCTACCATTTGGCATCAATCAGAAAGAGGCAATCTTCCCCAGGTAAAGGAGAGCTGGAGAAAAATACAAAAGTCTAAACATTCTGTATCACACGAGAGAAAGAGTTAGAACATCGCCAAAGTGAAGGGAAATCAATGGAACGACTTTGGAGACCCCTTTCAATCTGCCGTTGACATTGTTTTCTCGTAGTAATTTTCTCACAGTGTTAACAGTATTGAGTTTGCCTATTGATTCTATTATTTTTGACCTTGCATTAGTGTGGTCTAATCTTACATGCCATAAAATTTCCTTTCACAGCTAAAATTATTGTATGGCTCTAGAGGAAACTTCCAATCAGGTCAGGTACCCCTCCCCCTTAGGATTTTGATGGGCGTATAAACAGCTATAATGAGTTGTGTTGACTTCCAATACACTTTCAAGTTGTTTACAATTTATTAAATGCTTGAAGCGAGGTCATCATATAAACGATCACCGTATTGATGGAAGCACTCGAGCTCTGATGGATTGAAGGCCACTGACAAGCCAACCAGATTGGCCAACTTGAATTTGAGTCAATAGCATAAATATATATTTGGCTCCCAAATCGAAGCCAACTTCACATTCGTTATTCTGAAAACCCTGTTAAATAAATACATCCAAAGCATCCCGGTGGAAAACATGTTCTACTCACCCAGTAACTCCCACAGCTAGGCCCTTCCTGCAAAGCCAATAATCCAAGCTGAATGAGTTCAGAAAAATGGGAGGTATTTGATGAGAGCCCAAAAGCTCTTGAATATTTTTTAAGAAAAGAATAGATTTATTGTTGGCTTTCAGAGGAAGGGGATTTGGCAGCTAGCCTCTCCAAGGCCTTAGGAAATGTCGTCACAACACACCATTAGCGACTCATCCATCCTCCACCCTAGCCCTTCGATGTATCTCTGTAGGAGGTCAAACCACCTGTACAGTAAACCTCCCATCCGGCCTTTGATGCCTCCTTGGCTCAGTCTGTAGGCAAAGACATCTTGGGATTTACTGGCATCTCACTAATGGGTTTGCCCACAAACACTTAGAAAAGTATTGCTAGAAGAGTTAATTTGCCTCTTAATGATTTAATTATATGCTACCGCTCTGCTGTAGATGAATAACAATGCTCCTCTTGGCCCTGCTGCTGGAGGCTGCTGAGTTTGGAGACTTTAGGAAAAGCCTGTCATTGGTTTTTCTCTGAGAGAGCAGAATGGAGCCACAGGGGGCTGAAAGGAACATTTCATAGCCCCTTATAGCTACTCCCCCTTGTTTGTAATGGAGTTAGGGGCTCCCTCAAGCTGACACTGATGGGCAGTATGAATGGGCCGTGACTTATTTTTGCATTGTCTTGATTGAGCCCATGAGGTGATTAGTCTTCTGTTTCATGTCAAGTTCAGTGGGGTCACCTGGTGGCACAGTGTGGAGACAGAAGGTGGCACAGGGCCTCTGGAGGCAAATCACTGAGTAAAGTGCTCACTGGAAGAGCTTGAGGACCCAAGTTTAGATCCCCTGCACCCATGCAAAAGCTGGGCATGTCAGTGTATGCACTGAGGAGACAGGATTGCTGGGACTTGGTAACCCACTAGTATTCCCAAAGAGGTGACCCTTAGGCTCAGTAAGAGACCGTGTTCCAAAAAATTAAGGTGGGACACCGTAGATGGATGTTTCTGTCCCACCTGGTCCCACAGCCTTCAGTCCCAAAGAAACATATAGAGGCTTATATTAATTATAAACTGTTTGGCCTATTAGCTCAGGCTTATTATTAACTAGCTCTTACAACTTAAATGAACCCATAATTCTTATCTGTGTTTATCCATGCAGCTTGGTAACTTACTCAGTGAGGTATTCTCTTCTTGCTTTCTCTGCATCTGGCTGGTAACTGCAGCTGATCCTTTCTTCTTCCTAGAATTCTCCTTGTCTGGCTGCCCTGCCTATATACATCCTGCCTAGATACTGGCCAATTAGCATTTTATTAAGCCAATAGAACACCAATAGAGGGAGGATACCTGGTGTGCATATGTGCACACATAAGCATGTACCTGCAAGCATACCAACACATACAAACATGCACATATGCATACGCACACAGACACACACACACATACACACAAAGTGCACAGGTTAGGAATACATTGGGATCTTTGTACACTTAGTCTCAATTTCTCTCTCTCTCTCTCTCTCTCTCTCTCTCTCTCTCTCTCGTATCTGAGTCTAAGCTCACTTTTCTGTGTTTTAAAAGGCCTGAACTCTTGGCCCCCTGGATGCTTGTGGTCTCTCTCTGCTTTGTGAGTCTCTCAGAAGAACTGGCTTTGCTCTCTGTGGGCAGATCCTATAGCATGATGGAAGAGGCTCAAGTTTTTGTTGGGATCAGCTCTAACAAGAAATAAGTGGGAGATGGCAAAACTGGGCAGAGGTGGTACCCGAAACAACATGCAGCCAGCCAGAGTGTTGGCCTCTCAGGAAGCACGGCAGTTGGCCTTGCCCAGAGGTCCTATACAGGGTAGACCAGCTGGCCTTTATTCCCCTCTCTGCTCTGTCTCCAGAATGGCATCACATGGGTTCCGTTGGCACTTCAGAGCTGGAGGTCAGTACTGACCACATGCCCCACAGTGGGCAGTGAGGAGAGATCTGATAGGTAATGCATTCACTGCACCCTGTGTTCATACAGTGATAGAAACACTAGTCAGGGCCGTGGGGATGGCTCATTTGGCAAAGTGCTTGCTTTACAAGCACATGGATGGGAGTTGCATCCTAGATCTCTTAACTTTTAAAAAGCCTGGGTAGGTAGGTAGGGCTAGAAAGATGGCTCAGTGGATAAGATCTCTGGCTGCTTTTCCAGAGGACCTAGGTTCAGTTCCCAGCACCCACATGGTGGCACACAGTTATCTGTAACTCTAGTTCCAGACAATCCAATGCTCTCTTCTGGTTTCTGTGGATACCAGGCATGCGTGTGTTATATAGACATACATACAGGCAAAGCACACATACACATAAAATAAAAATTTAAAAGGTGAAAAAAAAATGCCTGTGCTTGATGGTTGATGCATGCTTGTAATCTCAAGACAGGGAAGTGGGACTTCCTGCCAGCCAGGCCAGCCTAGCCTACTTGTTGAGTTCCAGAAAAACCAAACAAACATAAAGAAACAAAACCCAAGGAGGACAGTGACTGAGAAATGATAACAGAGGTTTACTTCTGGTGTCCACATGCACATACATGCACACCTACCCCACCCCCTCACAAAAGGGAGCTCCACAAGGGAGAATAAAGGCCTAGAGTAGATTCCCTAACTAGATCTCTAACTAGTCAGGGTATCGGAAGAAATGAGCAGAATGTGAGGATCCAATCCAGAAGATGAGGATATTGGGACACTTCTATTGAATCCTAGTGAGGGCTAGGGATAATTTTCTGTAAAGGGGGCATTCGCATGCACCTCTGGAGAAAACATGTCTGGCTAACCAGATATCTCCCTACCACCCACCATACAGATCTCTGGAGAAAACCCCTATCCTGACTCCCTAGCTGTCTCCCCATCATGCAGATATCCCTACTGATGTGGGATTCCGTTCTGTATGCTGTGAATATGTTTTATTACCATTAGTTAATAAAGAATCTGTTTTGGGTCTATGGAAGTGCAGAACAGAGCAAGGCAGGAATTCCAAGCAGAGATAGAAGAGAAAAGAAGGCAGAGTCAGGGAGATGCCGTGTAGCCACCAGTGGAGACAGATACCAGACAGAATCTTACCAGTAGATCTCAGCCATGTGGCAATACACAGATTAATAGAAATGGGTTAATTTAAGGCATAAGAGTTAGCCAGGAATATGCCTAAGCTATTAGCTAAGCAGTATTGTAATTAATACAGTTTCTGTGTGATTATTTCAGGTCTGGGAGGGTGGGGAACGAAAGAGCAGCCTCCATATACAAACTGGCACCCAATGTGGGCCAGCTACATCCACATAAACTT
>NC_022033.1:9256377-9261126 GCF_000317375.1 Microtus ochrogaster | reverse complement strand
CTAATATGGTTTAATCAAACAAAACCCCCTAAAACAATGGTCCAAATGGTCCAACATCCATGGCAGCTTCAGGACTGCTGGATGAGATGGACCTACTACACAATATATCCCATAAAAGGACTGATTAACAGTGCTCCAATCAGTAGGAAGTAGTCTAGAGAATAACACCCAAATTTTCTAATAAATAATTATTTATAAATGTTTGTTTACATTTAAAGAGGCATATGCTATAGAGATGAATACTTTGCATTGGTATGGATCTTGGTTTATTGATACAGATTTAAGGTCAATTTTATTATATGTATATTTCTGATCTTGATTAAGGTATTGTGTTTGTATAGCTCATATAAAATGTAATGTATAATTAAGAAATACAGGTTAATAGATAGTCATCTATAATAGTCAAGCTTGTAGCCATGTTAGGTTTTCTAGATGTATGATATTCTTCAAACCTTTCAAAGACTAACAGAATATGGTATTTAAAATGTTTTAAGAGCTTAAACTTTTCTCAGCCATGAGACATGTCTGCTTCTGGCAGTACCAATTACTTCAGAGAGGTTGATAGACATTGCAGAAACTTGTTATAGAATTTGCCTTCAATGTGACAAGGCTAGCCATTTGGGCAAAAAAGTGTTCTTGTCTGGATTGCTTGTTGGTATGCTGTATGAACTGGACATGCAGGATCCACAGAAAAAATGACTGCTGAACTTGCCTAAAGATGAAACAGTCCTTCAGGGTTCCTGTTTCGTGAAAGAGTCTGCCAGACATTCTGAAGGACACAGAAGAAAGTGACTAACAAACTGCCAATAGAGAAGAAACAGTCTTTCAAATTTCCTGCTTCATGGAAAAGTCTGCTGGATACTATGGGCCTGTAGGCTAAAAATGGATGCCCCATTGTTACAGAAGAACTTAGGTAACTGTTCAGGCAGCAAGGTTTCTAGAATTTTGGAAGTTGCTTAAAATGTTCTTCCTGTTTACTTAGATAATATTGTATCCTTCTGTATTCATCTTTGATGGAGTTAAAGAAAGATAGTTATAATCTAAAAGATAAGTTATATATAAAAGTTTAGACTCACAAAGATAGGATAGATGATAGAGTATATTTTCCTTAATTTGCCAAATGTAAATGGCAAATTATGTCAATATTGTAACTATAATTCTTGCTTAATAACTGTTTTGTTGTATGTAATTTTGGTATTTTAAAGTTAAAACATTCTTTTTTATTTAGACAAAAAAAAAGAGAGGTGATGTGAGATTCCCCTCTGTATGCTGTGAATATATTTTATTACCAATGGCTAATAAAGAATCTGATTTGGGCCAATGGCAGTGCAGAATAGAGCAAAGAGGGAATTCTAAGCTGAGATAGAGGAGAAAAGAAGGTGGAGTCAGGGAGATGCCATGTAGCTGCCGCAGGAGAGAGACACTGGATGGGACCGTACCAGTAGGCCACAACCGTGTGGCATCACACAGGTTAATAGAAATGGGTTAATTTAAGATATAAGAGTTAGCCAGGAATATGCCTAAGATATTGGCCAAGCAGTGTTGTAATTAATACAGCTTCTATGTGATTATTCAGGTCTGAGCAGTCAGGAATGAAAGAGCAGTCTCTGTCTACACCCTACTACCTACCATGTAGGTTTTCTGGAGAAAAACCCCTGTCTGTCTCCCCACTACCCACTATGCAGACCTCTGGTCTCAGTTGTTAAGCACCCACTTTCTTTCCTGTGCACCCCAAAGTTCTCTACAAATCCCATGCACTACAGTTGGATTGTTCTGTGTCCTTAACTATAAGATCCAATCCTGAAGGGACCATAGATTGAGAGTGGGCACCAAATTCTGCCTCCTGTCAGTCAATGGCTATGTGGTTTATACAGGGGTCCCCCCAGGAATCTACTAAGAATACTAGCCAGCACTTCTCAGTTGGCTTCCATAGCCCAGAAGCCACATGGAAGGACCAGTTGTAGGGTTGGAGGCCACGGATGCTTGGGTACCTCTTCCTGGGGCTTTCAGGAGCCAGGGGAGAGGAGACGACCCTGCTTGGCATGGGCTGGGCACCAAGGCTCACCTTTTGTAAGCCTTACTGTGCAGTGCTTTGAGGGGAGGGTTAGCCTCAGGCATATTTTAGTGAGAGAATGGAGGCTCTTGAGGGAGGTGGGAACTCCTCCAGCCCCCACGGTTAGCTATGGATATCAGAATAGAAGAAATGCAGTCTGACACCAGGCTCTGAGTGTGAGGCAGATGGGGACCAGGCAGGAAGCTTCACACATCCACTTCAGAGGAAGCTGTGAGATATTGCAGCCATGTTGGTTCCAGCGCAGCGAAGCGTGGGGCTCTTTCCCTCGCTTTCACCAGTGGGGGTGCATTCGTCTCCTAGTCTTTCGATCCGTTCAATTGCACTTGACTTTAAAATCATTTTCCTGCAGATTGGCTCCCCCCTACCACTGTGTTGTAGGGCAAGCACACGCATATACATTTCCAAACGGGATGTTAATATTATTATAAAATTGCATTATTTCCTATGTATATGAAATAAAATTAAAAATGACAGAAGCCTTTGTTAAGGATATTTTTACTATTTCTAGATTCCGTATATATGTATGGTCCATTTGTGGGTATGCATGTGTACATGTTGTTCCCTGAGGAAGCCAGGAACATGAAACGCCCTGGAGCTGAGCTGCCTGGCACGGGTGCTGGGAGCCAAACTTAAGGCCCTTTGTAGAAGCAGTAGCTGCTCTTACACACTGAGCCAGCTCTCCCTGTCCCCAGTGACTGAATCTTTGCTGAAAGGTGTTACTAGCAATGGGTCCCTAGTTGTACCTACATCCCATAGGATGTAAACCCAGAGAAGAGAATTCTGAAGTCAGACGCTCCCGGTGAAGTATCCCGGGTCTGTTGTGGATGTGTGACGTGGCCTCGGGTCATTTTTTCAAAGTTTCTTTTCTGTGTCTCCATCTGCAGATGGCTTAGTGCTACCCATACCTTGGAGATGTTGAGTGAGCCATTGACTTTAAATGCCTGGTTCATAGG
This sequence comes from Microtus ochrogaster, assembly GCF_000317375.1. Taxonomy (NCBI): domain Eukaryota; kingdom Metazoa; phylum Chordata; class Mammalia; order Rodentia; family Cricetidae; genus Microtus; species Microtus ochrogaster. The sequence continues at coordinate 9,258,099 of NC_022033.1, read as the reverse complement.
ATGTGCTCAATAAATTCTCATTCCCATGACCCTACAGTTTTCTGTGGAAGCTAAAGGGCTGGGTGTGAAGTTGGACCTGATTCACACAAGAAATGGGGTCTTGTGATTTGCCCAGCTGGTGTGCTTTTTCTTTCTTAGGTCAGTAGGAACAGCACTTAAACTGTCTGCCAGGGTAGTTTCTGGAAGTTCACTGAGAGGCAATGCCAGGAGACAGGAACCACCCTAGAATCTCCTGGATCCAGTGTCTTGGTTTCTCAGTGGAAAGAGACTTCTTTCCAGAGGGATCAAACTCCTCCAGGTGTGTCTGGCTGTAGAGGAGAGCACCTCCACAGCCTGGGGCTTCAATTCTGAAAGTTTGCATTCCCCTAGAAATGGAGTGGCCCCTTTTGAAAGGCACAGGCACCCTGAAGCTCTGCTCGGAGCAGTACTGCAGTCTCATTGAACTTCAGGCCCACACCTGGAGGTGGGCTGATCGGTTTGTCCCTTTGATGATGGACACTCTTTCTTCCACTTCCTATTCCAGCAACCCCCACCCAACCCGTGACATCTCATCTTCGGGAGACACAAGCCTGAGAGGAGAAATGAACAGGTGAGAACCCCCGGGGAACCTTCGATGGTTGACTCTTCTTCCCTTTAGCTAGAACATGAGAATATTTACACTGTGGTCAAAGCTTTCCTAGGAAGCATGGTCCCTTATTACTCTGCTGGGTAAGAGGCAGCTCCTTGAGGTGATAATTTTGAGGCCAGGCTCAGAGGCACCTTGAGGGCTTGACCTTAGGACCCCTGAGAATGCCAGATACCTAAGGATGCTCAAAACCCTTGTGACGTTAGCATAACATCTGCATAAAATCCACTCACGTCTAAGAACATACTTTCAATCACCTCTTATTTATAACACCTGATAGAATTAAATGCCACACAAATCTGTGTGGCAATGCATGAACAATAATCATACTGTTTTTAAGGCACAATGATGTGAAAGGAGAGTTCACACATGTTCAGCACATATGTAATTATTTCTGGATATATTTGATCCACCGTTGGTTGACTCCCCAGACACAGGTGACTCGTAGGGGAGATAAGGCAGAAACAAAGCGGAGAAGCGAGCAGCCAAAGATACTCTTTGCAGAAGAGCAGAGGAGTGACGAAGATGGGAAGTGACTAGCAGAAGGCACATTAGGAAATGGCTTCCAGCCTGGCCATGTGGTGTGCATTCCTGCTGGGGCCCTGCAGGACTGTGTAGAACTGATACCTCCCACTGGGGGATGCACACAAGGCACAAAGAGGCCGGTGTCTACACATCCATGTCTAATAGGTACTGCTTGAGGACTACTCCCCGGGGCAATGGTTTCCTCACTCTCCAAGTCTTCTGTGATGTGCGCAGTGTGACCATCAGGGAGAACCATAGGCAGGACTGGCAGGCCATCGGGTGGCAGAGGTGGAGCAGGTGAAGGCAGGCACTGGGGACAATGGTTACAAGTGTTCTTCATGGGTTGACTTTTTTGGCTTCTAGTTAGTTTTGCATCTCTTTGGGCTCTGGGCACGGTGTGTCGATGAGGCACATGACTGAGATTCATTTGTGCCTCAAGAGAGCTCACAATTTAGTGAGGGAGTCAAGGAGACTGGGTAAAATAATCTCAAGCTAGTGAGTTGAGGATTCTCTGATGTGTGCACCCATTTTTCTCTGGGATGGACATGATGACTGCCATCTTGACCCAAAGC
>NC_022033.1:9251463-9256197 GCF_000317375.1 Microtus ochrogaster | reverse complement strand
TGCTGGCCACCTTGTTTATTGAGACAGGGTCTCTCACCTGGGAATCACCCATTATGCTAGGCTTTTTTCTTTTTCACACACTAGTCAGCTATTCATAAACACTCATATTTGGACCAGAGAAAGGCTTTGTCATTCCTCTGAGCCTCAGCTGGGAAAGGCTTTGCCCCTCCCATGGAACCAGGGCATTGGGTTCTTGATGTGGCCGCGTCCGGTCCTTGTCAACAGCACACATTCAGCTAGGGACGCCATCACTCCTTACACACACACACCCAGAGCAACAGTCAGCGTGGGCTTAGCTGTCACTTCTGTTTGCACGTTTTCAGAACTCCCTTCTGTCCTTCCTCACTTCTTTTAGCATCAACTCTTTTTGCCCCTATCTCTAGCCCATGGGTGAGCACAACAAATATTCTATCTAAACCAAATGTAACACAGTTTATTCAAGAGCTTGAAAAAGGGAAAGGGTAGGGGGATGGACAGCCACAAGCACACGATAGAACAGTGTTAGCTTTGTCTTGCTAAGAACTTTGAATTTCCTCACTGACATTTTTATAAACGAATTCAAACCTCATTTAAGCCACTCTTTCTTTGTAGGCTGAATATACAGCATCCTGTTTGTGGTCTCCTTTAACAGACAGGAGATAAGTGTGTCTGTTTTCAGTGGACAAATATTTAGAATTTTCCCCGCTGAAGGTAACACCTCATGTCTCTTCTGCTGATTCCCATATAATTCTTCTTGTAAAGTATCCTGCAATCCTTTGGAAGACAGGAGAGACTCACTCCTATTGCTGGGTTTCTGTCACCGTTCTCAGAGAGGATCTACCTGCCAAGCACAAGGATTTGATCAGTAAGCGACTTCAGTGCCTCCCAGGTCTTTAGGGATCTGGACTGTCAAACACGGATTTGGGTTCCATTCTACTAGTGGTTAAAAATTACAGAAACATAGCTTGCTTTCATTTTTCTCTCACAGTCAATCAAAAAGTGTTGAGAAGACTTGTGTGTGTGTGCGTGTGTGTGTGTGTGTATGTGTGTGTGTGTGTGTGTGTGTGTGTGTGAAGGGGAGGAGTATGACAGTGGTCAACATCTGGTATCTTCCTGAATAGTTAGTTCTTCACTTTACTCTTTGACGAAATCTCTCACTGAACCTGGAGCTCATGGATTCCGATGGCCTGGCCGACCAAGCTGCCACCTTTCATCAAACGCTGGCATCGCAGATGTGCACCTTCATGCCTGGCTTTTATGTGGGTGCCAGGGCGTCTGAACACAGTTCCTCATGCCTGTGCACTGGGCACTGACTTTCGCACCTGCTGCATCTCTCTCCCCCGCCCTTTGGAGCTGTTTTTGATCAGTTGCTCTACGGGGCTCTTCCAAGGGGACTTCATCAGCAAGGTGTCAACAAGAGCAGCTTTGGAAATCAGCGCTTGCAGTGGCAGAGTTGCACAGCACACTTTCTAAGGGCTGAAGGACTGTGTGCTTCAGTGCACACAGAAAGAATTCTAGGCCAAGCGGGGGCACTCATTCCCTAGCACACTTTCCAAATGCAGCTACCTCGTATTAAAGGTCATGTCCATCTCACCAACCCACATTCCCAGCACCTCAGACAGAAGTGGCCCAGACTGCTCTTAAAGAGAGGAGGTTTCGATGTAGGCCAAGGTCACGTCCTAGAAAAGAAGGAGGGAGCGATTTGGTGTCTCTCACGTGTTAGCTAAATTGCAGGAAAATGCAATTACAATAAAAAAAATCATTCACCTATGGATATGATTTAATCCATGATAAGAGCTGAGGGCAAATATGAGGAAACTACAGACTTCACTCCAAGAATTTATGCGTGAGAAAATTTTAGGAAGATTTAATACAAAGCAAAATAAGATGAGCCGCATTCTTCGAGTCTAAACGTGTAACCCATCAGATTTGATGGCACTGCCTTATGCATGTCAAATATATTTAAGATAAATTAGATGACTAATAAAACATACTGTGTGATCACTGACCCTTGGGGAGATGAGCGCTGATTTCTGGGCAGGCATTCGATGGCTGGCTAAGAACCCCAAGTATCCTCCTGGCTCTGCCTCACCAGCACTAGATCCCAGGTGCCAGCCACCATGGCCAGCTTTTTTGTGGGTTCTTAGGATCAAACTCAAGTCACTTTACTGACTGCACTACTTCCCCAGCCTCTGAGTGCTTGGTCGTTAGTGTAGGTCCCATTCTGTAGGTGAGGCTAATTCAGCCCAACTTCATCCTCCATCCCTGCCTTGGAAGCTGGGGCACAACTGCCATTCCCAAACTTCTCAATGTTTTGGGCAGCTGGTCCCCATCCTAGAGTTGTCTACCCCTGCCCTGGTTCCACTTCTGTTACTGTGAGAACATATCCTGACACGGAGTAGTGCAGTGGAGGGAAGGTTTTACTCGGCTTGCAATTCCAGGTCACGGTCTGTGGTTCAGGGAATCAAGGCAGGACCTCAAGCAGCTAGTCACGTCACGTCCACAGTCACGAGCAGAGAGAGGATAGATAGGCACATCCTTCCTTTGTTTCCTTCCTTCCTTCCTGCTCAGCTGGCTTTCTTCACTCTTACAGAGTTCACGACCCAGCTCATGAAATGGTACAGCCCTCATTCAGAGTGGGTCTTCTCCCTCAACCAACGATCAAGATGACCACCCATGGACATGCCCATAGATCAGCTTGGTCTAGATAATTCCTCTATTGAGGTCCTCAAGTGATTCCAGGTTTTGTTTAATTCAAGCTAACCAGCGCTCACCCCCACCCTCTCAAAGTTGCCTCTTTAGAGAAAGAGATGTTCCTAGTGCCACTGTCATTCAAGAAATGACAGGGAGTTTTTCAGGAGCCAAGAGAGGGATCAGTTGTCTTCCTAGGACCCCACAGCAGTAGAGATAAGAGAAACCAAAGGACATGACATCCACATGGAGTGTGAGGTGTTCTGTTGCTGTGATAAACTTCATGACCAAAAGCAGCTTGGGGAGGAAAGGGATTATTTCAGCATGCATCTTGCAGTCTGTCTTCAAAGGAAGTCAGGTAAGGAAACTGGAGGCAGAACGGTAAGCAAAGGCCGTGGAAGAATGATGTTCACTGGCTTGCTCCTTTTGGCTTGCTCAGCCTGCTTTCTTACAGCACCCAGGACCACCAACTCAAGGCTGGCCCTGCTGCAGGATGTCTTTCTGTATGATGTGAATATGTGTTGCTATCATTGGTTGATAAATAAAGCTGCTTTGGCCTATGGCAAGACAGGGTAGAGCCAGGCAGGAAATCCAAGCAGAGATACAGGAGAGAAGAAGGGCAGAGTCGAGTCACCAGCCAGTCACCCAAGGAACAGCATGTCAGCAGAGTGGTCATGCCACGACCACAAGGCAATACTTTAACTAATAGAAATGGGGTAATTTAAATGTAAGAGCTAGGCAGTAATAAGCCTGAGTCGAGTCACCAGCCAAGCATTTATAATTAATATACATCTCAGAGAAATTATTCGGGAAGTGGCATGCAGGAGAGAAACCACCCACATGGCTCCACCCACAGTGGACTGGGCCCTCCCACATCAACCATTGATCAAGAAAATACCCCTCACCATTTGCCTACTGACCCATCTGATGGAGGCATTTTCTCAGTTCGGGTTTCCTCTTCCCAGATGGCTTTAGCTTCTGTCAGCTTTGCAATAAACCAACCAGCACACAGGGTGAGGACAGAGAGAAACTGCAGGTTACAGAAGACTGAATTTTGGATGCAGGTCATTATTATTTATGCCTACAAAGAAGGCATAATACAGACACATTCTATTATTAACTTAACTCTTGGTGTTTACAGAGGTTGGATTGCTACCTGTCTTGCCAAAGATACCAATTGCCAAAAATGTAAGAGTAATACAAAACAACAAAAACAACAACAGTGAATACCACAACACAACCCTGAATGCGGAAACCCAACATCTGTTTATTTATTAAGAAAGAAATGGCCATCTCCTGTTTCCTTCCTCACAGCTCTTCCTGAGGTCTTCTCTGACTGATAACCCATGCTGCTTTTGAAAATTTGGCCGGTTCTCTGTCTTATTCCCTCCATTATTTTTTCCACCTTCTTGCCTGTGGTTCTTCAGGTTCTGAGGTTTTTGTGTCATTTTTCAAGGACTCTAATTAGTTAATTGCTCTTCCATCCTTCCCTTTGGCGCTGCCTTCACCCCAGTTCAGGAAGGAAGAACATGAGCCATTTAAAGTAACAAGTGCCGGTGACATGACTTCTTAAAGCGAAATGGAAACATGAGGATTCTAACCCGGTAGTCCTTCCTTCCAGAGATAAAATATTAACATTTCCTATTAAAAATGAATTCACACTCTGGTTATGATTATATAACTTAAAAATATGGCCAAATTAATTGAATAATCACAATTTTAATATTATTTTCAATTTAAAAATCAACATAAATAACAAATATATATACATATATAATACAAAATGCCTCTAGCATGTAAGTATATATTTATATATATTAAGCATAGTAATTAAAATCTTAAATGTAATGTTAACCATCACAAAGACATTTCATATTCAAACTACAACAAGACTTAATCTTAAAATGGTATTCCCATTTATTCTTTCTCCAGATTTTTGTCCCCTTGGGGACCACTTTACCCATCTCGTTTCTATGACCGCGGTGTTTAAATTTGCCTTTGGAGTCTCTTTCTCCTTTCTCATGACTCTGTTCGGTTGCTACCACCATGCCCTGCCCTGACTGT
>NC_022033.1:9245304-9251338 GCF_000317375.1 Microtus ochrogaster | reverse complement strand
CAGAGATCCGCCTGCCTCTGCCTCCCGAGTGCTGGGATTAAAGGCGTGCGCCACCATCGCCCGGCTCCAGGTTCTTTATGTAAAATCCCCTCCTCCTTGGAGCCTTACCTACTGGGTGAGGAAGCTGCCACACACAGTGGCTGGCGTGACCCAGTTCACTGAGAATGTTCTTTCTGTTTTGGCATTGAAGGTATCAGAGAAAACCATCTCTCCTGCTCACAGTGGGACAAATAACCACCTTCTAGCCATGGGAACTCAAACAGTAACCCTGCCGTGTCATTTCACCAGGGCACTCATTAGCAAAGCTTTGCAAACTGGGCCTTCCAACACTAGAAATTAACTCCATTCTTCTTCTGGACTTCTGATATGTGACATCTACTCTTCCCAGGGCCAGATTCTCTCTGATAGCTTTCTTTCATTGTCTTTTCTAGACTGTAATTCCTAGCTTGACCTTTACACGCTTTGTCTTAGTAGACACATCTCTCCAAGCTTTCCCTCCATGAATGCATGACCATCATCTTCGCGTGTGTCCCCACAAAGTCTTCCCTCTGTGCTGTGGCTGTACCCGGACAAGTCAAAAGGCACATCCTAATGACCCCCATCTTAACTTCATTAAATTTTCAGACATTTAAGACGAGGTCACATTTTGATGAAACTGGGGCTTAGAGTTTCTATCTGTCCTTTTCGGAGAACATAGCTCAGCGCGCGGAGCCTGATGTTCCATCTTTTGATTATTTCACAATGAACTCTAGAGCATCGATCATGGGAGGCTGTTAAAACAGACTGAGATGTCTGTACTTCATGAGCTAGGCCTCAGCGAATGGCTGATAGCTTCCGAACAAAAGAGTGGCATTCTGTTAGAGTCATTTCAATAATATTAACTTGGCGGTCGTGTACATGATGGAATGGATCATGATGGAAGAGGGTGATCAGGACCATGAGAAACTCCCGGGGCGCGATGCCCAGCTACAGTCCCTGCCTCCTGCTGACCTTTGGTTTAGGACCCATTGCACATCTCTGAAAGTTGTGTAAACGTTCTCTTCAGCGGTTGGATGTCTTCTCAGCAGAAGAACTGCCTAAAGATTGCACTGGGATGACTCTCTTGCAAAACATTTCCTTCTCCAGTAATGGGTGAGCATTTCATTTTGTACTTATGAATGACCTTACAGACAATCAACAAAAAAAGTTTTTTATTTTCTTGTATCCCCGAGTGTGACTTCTGCGTTCTCTCCTCTACCACCAGACCCTGTCTTTACCCAACCACATGGTCATCCTGGGCCACATTCGATGTCAACTTTGGAGTTTGTTTTCTCTTACCTTCCTAGGCTTTGTGAGTACATTCTCCTCCTTGATTCTCTTCTGGCTTTAACCTGGGAATCTTGCTTATATCTAAAGATGAAAGTCCTTGTCATGAGCCAATCATGGAAGAGTGCTGGGTACTCCTGGACATTGTCCCTGCACCGTAGGTTACCCTAGCCATTTTCCCCTACCAATAAGACTCTGACTAGTGGACCTTATGAAGGAACTTTATTCCTTGGTTTCCTCAAAAATATTAGTTAAGGAATGGTTAGAATCGTGACAACACGGGGTTGAAATACCAATGCCTGAATCTGCAGCCAGTCTACCACTTACAGAATCTGCTCATTAGTTTCTTAGAGTTTGACCTTATTTTGACCCTCCATTGTTAAAAGAGGGAAGAATGGGTACCTAGGCACAACTGGTCAGATAGAAAAACCCATCTCCAAATTTAGAATCATACAAAAACGAGATCAGTTATCTGGAGCGGAGTCAGAGGAGATGTCTAGAGACAGAGGGTCCGAGCGGCCATCTTGGAGGAAGTATGGTGTCTGCAGAAGGCATCTCTGAGAAGGAACCGCTTGGGCTATGGTGAAATGGCAAGAATGACCTATATTGAGCACAGATTCCATCCCTAAGGGGAGAAAAATCGCCGTGCATGCTCTCATTTGCCAAATATTGCCTAAAAGCCTACCAAAATACCAGCTTCTATTCTAATCTTCAGGGGTATGATGGGGAACTGGTCCTTCTCTTGGAATTTGTTTTCTAAAGGTGAAAGCAATAAATGAGCAAACAAAGTACGGCCTGACTTTAAGTTATTGTGTTGAGAGCGATGAAGAAAGGACAAGGAAACAATGGAGTGAGGGAAGCTAGCTGCAGAAGCATCTCTGAGAACAAACTATCAGGGCGAAGCTTCAGTGAAGTGGGAAGGATGGCACAGGGATACACAGCAGGCAGAAGGAAAGTGTGCCAGAGACCAGAGCCGTGCGCATCGGTGGATAGAAAGACGGGTGTGTGGCCGGAGAAGAAGCAAACAGTGAAGAGCCCACAATCTAAGGCAGGCAGTGCCACCAAGGTAGGCAGAGTTACCAAGGCAGGCAGAGTCACCAAGGCAGGCCAAGGGAGGCAGAATCACCGAGGGGGCGGAGTCAGCAAGGGGGCGGAGTCACCAAGGCAGGCTGTGTCACCAAAGCAGGCTGTGTCACCAAGGCAGGTAGTGTCACCAAGGCAGGTAATGTCAGATCCTGAGTTCCCTTGGGAGCATGTCAGGAATTTGAGGCTAGTTTTAAGTGGGATGGAGAGCCAGGGAGCAACATGACAGGGCTACGTTCTAAAGGGATGATTCTCGCTCCGTGTGGAGAACAAATGCTGGGGAGTGATATGATATAAGCAGAAGCAAGGGTGAGAAAAAGATGAGCTGTTTGAGCATCCTGTAGGTCCTGAAAGTGAGATACTATACTGGATAGCTTCTGTCCCCCTCTCTCTGTTCCCCTCCGTCCCTCTGTCTCTCCCTTCCTCTGCCCCTCCCTTCCTTCCTTCACTCCCTCACTCATTCTTTCCTTCTTCCCTTTTCCTTTCCTTTCTTCCCTCCCTCTTCCTTCCTTCCTTCCTTCCTTCCTTCCTTCCTTCCTTCCTTCCTTTCTTTCCTCCCTCCGTTCCCTCTTTCTTTCCTTCCTTTTTTCGCTCTTTCTTCCTTTCTTCCACCAAACCTCATGATTAGGATAGCTCCTAAGAGCCTTAAATATAGAGTTATACACACAGAGAGGGAGGAACAGTTATAAAATATACCACTGGGGACAGCTACAGACCTATTTATGTGCTATTTTTAGCCATGGGAGATGAAAGTATAATTCAGTCTATGTAAAGAACTTCTTCTGCTGTAGTAGTTCTCAACAGAGAGTGCTTTCCTTTTCCAGGGAATGACTGGGGTTCCTGGAGACAATTTTGATTAGGATGGTCTCTTTGAATCTAGCAGGCAGAGACCAGGGATCCTGTCCTACAGTGCTCTATAGTACAGAGGAGAGTTCTCTACCGATAAGAATTTTCTAGCCCCCAGTGTCAGTGGTGCTGAGGTAGTGGCACAGTGCCCTGATGTTCTGAAGAAGGACGCAGCCATGCTGTGTTACCTATGGCACTCTGGACTTTCAGTATCTCTGCTCTAACTTGAAGGAAGCACAGAGGAAAGTGTAAAGCACACTTGCTGATGCAGACCTGTAGCTGTCAGGGGAGTGAGCAGGTGTAGCGTCACCGCTTGGGTCATGGGCCGCTCATGCAGCAGTGGCCCACCCTGTAAGAGGATTATCTTCTGGACTGAGATGGGTGATTCAGCACCGAGATGCTGATAACCCTCTTGGAGAAAAGACATCTTGCTAAGGTACCATTTTCTAGTTCACCGTCCCTCTACGGGTTTGAAGATAATAAACATGGCACAGTGCTGAATTACCGTCAGAGGTGTTTTACAAGAAGATGTGTGCAAATAAAAGGCAATCAGATCGGTGCCCTGTATTTACCATTAATCTTCATAAATGAGGGGAAGAGAAACTCTTTGCAAAATTAACCGACTTAAAATTTCCCCCTTTCTTCGCACTGAAGCCTTACTATCTTTGCAAATTAAATTCAGTAAATGAACATTTGTTGAACTGAATTGCAAATAACTCCATGTGGGAGGGAGAGAGTGGGGAGTCAGGCTGCTGTGGTTTCAGGGTCAGATGAGTCGCATCGCAAGCCCAGAGGAGAAATGAAAGGTGGAACTGGCCGAGGTGTGCCCACTGTGGGCGGGGTTCTTACTTTCGGCCCCAGCATCTCTGCTCTGTCCTTTCTCTTCGGAGAAGACTTCCACTGCCTCTCTACCTTTGTAGATGCTCTCCACGGGCCCAGGTGTTGTTAGCTCCACATGCTCATTGCAAATTTATTAAATCCATGATGTATGGGCATGGATGTGTCTGCAGATGCAGGAGTGTGTGCAGGTGCCTATGTGTATGTGGGCCAGTGAGTAGGGAGTCAAGGCTGTTACCATTCCACAGACCTTTGCTTTTTGAGACGGGGTCTCTCCTTGACCTATAGCTCACCAGGTAGACTAGATCCAGGTTTCCATAATCATTGTGGATTGGTAAACTGCTGTGGGATAAAGCTCTTGTGCACTGTAAAGATTTGCCACTCATATTGCTTTAATAAAACATGGATTGGCTAGTAGTCAGGCAGGAAGTGTGGGTGGAGCCACCAGACTAGGAGAATTTTGGGAAGAGCAAAGGCATAGACACAGTCACCATCCAGATGCAGAGGAAGCAAGATGAGAATGCCTTAACTGAGAAAAGGTACCAAGTCACGTGGCTAAACATAGATAAAAATTATGTGTTAATTTAAGTTGTAAGAGCCAGTTAATAATAATCCTGAGCTAATAGGCCAAACAGTTTAAAATTAATATAAATAAGTCTCTGTGTCCTTTCTTGGGACTGAATGGCTTCAGGACCAGGTGGGACAGAAACTTTCATCTACAGTGAGCCATGACAGAGTGACACAAAACCACCAGAAGATCCCAAGCAGAGTTGTGCCTTGATGTGACTTGCCTTCAAACAAAATTATTCTGGCTACTGTGAGGATCCTGTGGTGGGTCACTGAGAACAGAGTACATCCATGGCACAGGAAGAGTCACCGTAACTTGGGTTTGGGGGCTCTGAGACAGGACATCATCTTGATGCACTGTTCTTCTGATTGTTCACTTTGACACTATGTGACAGCTAGTGGTTTTCTGTTTGTTTGCTCACAACTTCACACAACCTAGAACCATCTGAAAAGAAGAAACCTCAATTGAGAAAATGTCTCCATAAGATTGGCCTGTAGGCAAGCGTGTGGGAGCATGTTTTTAATTAACAATTTATGTAGGGAGCCCAACTTATAGTGGGTGGAGATACCCTTGGCAGGTGATCCTGGAATGTATAAGAAAGCAAGCTGAGCAAGCCACGAGGAGCAAGCCAATAAGCAATGTTTTTCGATGGTCTCTGCTTCAGATCCTACCTCCAGGTTCCTGCTTGGGTTTCTTGTCTGATTTCCTTCAGTGATGGAATGTGACCAGAGACTTGTTAGCTGGACTCAGCCCTTTCCTCTTGAAGTTGTTTCTGGTCATAGTCTTTATCAAAGAAACAGAAACCCTGATTAAAAGTCTCCGTTTTGAGATATCTTGATTGAGGGAGCCACGATAGGGTTATCAGAAACCTGGTTCTAGAGAAATTTCCAGGAATCCACAAGGCTGACTCCAGCGAACACCCTAAGCAATAGAGGAAAGGGGGCCCAGTCTTGATATGCCCTGTAGCCAGACTGATGAATATCTTAAATATCATCACAGAACCTTCATCAAGCAACTGATGGAAACAGCATTAGAGACCCGCATTGGAGCACTGGACTGAGCTGCCAAAGTCCAGTTGAAGAGCAGGAGGAATGAGAATACGAGCAAAGAGGTCAAGACCATGATGGGTTCACCCACTGAATCAGTCTTCCTGAACTAATGGGAGCTCACCAACTCCAGCCAGACTGGGAAGGAACAAGCATAGGACCGAACTAATCTCTCTGAATGTGGTTGACAGTTGCACGGCTGGGGCAGACTGAGGGGCCACTGGCAGTGGCACCAGGATTTATCCCTACTGCATGTACTGGCTTTTTGGGAACCTATTCTCTTTGGATGTATACCTTACTCAGCCTAGATATAGTAGAGAGGGCCTTGGACCTTCCACAAAGCAATGTG
>NC_022033.1:9197541-9244899 GCF_000317375.1 Microtus ochrogaster | reverse complement strand
AAAAGTCTCCTTTCCTAATGGCAGTTGTTAATTCATCGCTACCCCTGATATTTTTTGTATTTCTGTGAGTTTCCTGAGTCGTGTTTGTTGCCCTGGGTTCACTGTGATGGAAACACTGTAGCTTCCTGAGTTACATTTGTTCATCGAGATGAAACATTGTAGATCTAGTATATGACCAGTCTTCATCTTTATATTGGCTCGCTTCATTTTCATAAGCATCACCCGCATTCCCCATAGCCTCAGCACGGTTCCATGACATCCTTTGTCTCAGCACGGGTCCATGACATCCTTTGTGAAGGAGGCTCTTCAGCATTGGAGTTGGAGCTGGGTGCATTGCTGCAGACAGGAGTTTGCTCAGTTCAGACTTGTGTGCCTTCATGAAATGGGTTTGATATGTTTCTTGGAGCCTGACCACTGTGGGAATAATCACAGAGTTTCTTGCTCTTCTTTCTGACCTCCTGTCATTGGTTTACAGGAAATTTAACACCATCAGTCAGTACTTCTAAGTGATGTGATACCTGTGTTCCATCCTCATTATACCACACACCCTTTGTGGACGGGGGACATTGGTTCCTTGAGCTTGAGTTCCACACTGAGTAGGTGGAAGGTCCTTCCTTCATTCTAGCTAGGCCTGTATTAGCTGGTGGAACTTTCTCACAGGGTTACAGTACAGATTCCATCACCGTTATGAATCCTGATGTGATGTTTTTTATTTTACTTATATTTTTATTTCTAACTTGACATAGCCTAGAGTTATCTGGGAAGAGATTCTTGATGGTATCAGGTTGGCATGTGGGCATCTCTGTGGGGGACTGTCTTGATTATTAATTGAGGTGGGAAGACCCAGCCCATTGTGGGTGGCACTATTTCCTAGGTAGGACCCTGAACCAGTTATGAGAGTGGAAAAATCTTGCTGGGCATAAGCAACAATCAGGCAGCTCGAGTGTATTTGTTCTTCTTTGCTCTTTATTGGGGACATGATGTGACCAGCTGCTTGAATTCCTGCCTTGACTTCCCTACAATTACTAACTGTAAGACAAATAAGCCCTTTCTTCCCTTGTTTTCCTATCTGGATGCTTCATCATAGTGACAGAAATGCAATAGGACTTCTCACTAATGTACCTGGTGAATCAGACAAGGGAGAAAGCAGAGACCATGCCATGCTGGCTGTTCAGTAACAAGCCAGAGTTGAATCATTTACCTCCTGTCCTGTCAGAATATGGTCTTTATATTGACCATTTTCCTTAAGAGAAGCCAGATATTTGTATTAATTGGAACATTTGGATTATTTCTTTTCTCTTTCAGAGCAACAAAATAGGTCTTTGAGCTCCATCAGGTCCTAGCTGCCAGTTTTGTAACTCCTAGCTCTGAGGACACACGTGTACCCCGTGTCTGTCATGCTACTGCATCTGCTCTTAGCAAGGACAGAGTGTGCGATACAGCATAGTTCTGTATTTCCACAAACAGCAAGGAGTCTCAGTCGGGGAGCATCCTTGTCCAGGATGCTAAAACAGAATACCGCAGACAAAGCAGGTTATTAAGCACAGAAAGCTATTTCTCACAATTCTGGAGGCTTTGAAGCCCAAGATTAAAGTATTGGTAGATGTTATGTTTTCATGCATATCTTACTCACAGCTTACACTCCTTATAAGCCAGTTCAGCCACCTGACCTCCATAGCCAATTAAACAAGCCAGATTAATAGTGAAAAGCAGACAGAAGAGGTTTATTAGATGTGGCTGCACTGGGAAGAGGGACAAAAAGATCCAATGGTTCTCCGACCCATCTTTGTCCTGACATGAGGGTGAGGTTTGTATGGTCCCACACAATCACTGTCTGAGACCCAAAGCCCCTCCTCCAAGGTCACCTGACAAAATGTAAATCCTTCTCCAAGAGACAGGTCCCTCCTTTGGCTGCCCCCAGGGCTTTAGATTTTTATTTTCCAGCAGTAGATTCCTGGGGAAATTTTAATTTCTTTTATTTTATTCTCCATTTTACATTTGGGTATCTGCCCAAGAGTGGTATATCTGGGTCTTGTGGTGGGTTGGTTCCCAAGTTTTTTGAGAAACCACTACATTCACTTCCAAAGTGGCTGTGCCAGTTTGCACTCCCACCAGCAATGGAGGAGTGCTCCTCTTGCTCCGTGTCCTCTCCAGCATGAGCTGTCACTTGTGGTTTTGATCTTAGCCATTCTGACAGATGTAAGACGGAATCTCAGAGTTGCTTTGATTGCATTTCCCTGGTGGCTAAGGATGCTGAACATCTCCTTAAGTATTTCTTGGCCATTTGAGACTCTTCTGTTGAGAATTCTCTGTTTAGATCTGTACCTTCTTTTTAAACTGGGTTATTTGGTTTGTTGATACCTAGTTTCTTGAGTTCTTTATATATTTTGGAAATCATCCCTCTGCTGGATGTGGGGTTGGTGAAGGTCTTTGTCCATTCTGTAGGCTGTTCTTTTGTCCTGTTGATAGTGTCCTTTTCCTTACAGAAACTTTTCAATTTCACGAGGTCCCATTTATTGAAATTCCAATTTCTTGGAGTCCCTTGTTTCAAAAGCCCTAGAGCCAAAGGAAGAGAGGATCACAAGTGTCTCTTTAGAAAACCATCATTGCTGCCAGGCAAGCTGGTTGCACATAGTTCATACATGGCATGAATTCCCTTTGTCTCACATGGTGAAAGGGGCACATGACCCCACTGGGTCGATTTTATAAGGATACTAATTCCATTTATGGGAACTTTGTTTTCAGGACTAAAACACTTCCCTAAAGGAGAAAGACAACACCGCAGGCTGGTAGGGGACACTAGGAGCTGATCGAGGGTCATAAAGAACATTGTGGGGACAGCATCAAGATCCATCAAGAGTGTCTGCGAGGCAAGATGGTCACACACACTGTGTGTGCTGTGACTTGAATGGCAAGGGCAGACAGAAGAATTTTGTCATTATTTAACCCAAGGTGTGTCTTGTTTTATTGCCACTGGGTTTTTCAGAAGTAACCCATGTCCTTGGGAGGATTGAGAAAGATGTCTGGGGGCAGAAAGACCCCCAGTAGGACCCCGCAGGTGAAGCCTAGACTTACTGAGGGTGGAGAACGAGCTACTGCAGAAGATTCTTACGAGGGGCAGTGAGGCAGCAAGAAATATACAAAGTGACAGTTCCTTATTCTGAATCTTGCATAAGACGCCAAATGTCACTAAAATATAACCCAAGTTTTCAGGCTTTTCATTGCTGAGGTCTAAACAGGGGATTGAGGAGACAATGACTAAGGCATCTTCTGGGGATGTCTGGTGACCCTGGCGGTTTCCTTAGGAGAGCAGGATCAAGAAGCATCATCTTCTGGGGATGTCTGGTGACCCTGGCGGTTTCCTTAGGAGAGCAGGATCAAGAATGTGGGCAAAGGGGTCTTGGGAGGAGCCAAGGGACCAGAACATTCAGGGGAAAGCAAGGAGATGCCCCTACCAGTCAAGTTTGAAAGAGACACATGGCAGTGTCACAGACACAAACAGTCAGAGAGAACCACAGAGAACCAGGGAGGAAACTGAGGCTGGGCCAACCACCAAGGCTCACATCACTCATTTCCAAAGGGGTAGAAAGGCGGACTCCTCATGGAGCTATTGTGGGAATTAAATGGGGGAATTATTTGATTATTAATAGTAACTGGAGGTAGCCCCTTATTATAACCATTACTGTATATCTAGATGAATCATATTCTGTCTCTGTCTCTCTGTCACCCTTCCCCCTTCCTGCCTCCCTTCCTCTTCCCTCTCTGATAGAGACTCATGCATCCCAGACTGGCCTCATGTTCTATGTGGCTCAGAATGACCTTTAACTTTTGATAGTCCTGCCTCCCTCCTAAGTGCTACAACTGTAGGCCTGTGCTACCTTACGACAGTATTGGGGACCGAACCCACAGCCTCATGTATTCGAGGGAAGCACCCTAAACACCAAGCAGTGTCATCAGCTCCCATCTGATGGTCATTACTACGAAACAGGAAGTGAAGAAATGCTTGCTGCGTACGGATTGTAATGCCTCCCCCTTCAATGCCCTTAGCAGCAGGCCTGGCCAAGAGCAAGCACGGCAACTTCTGCCAGGAGAAACAGAAAGCTTCACATGCTAAGGGGACAGAAGACTGGGGGCCCTTGGGGAAAGCTGGCACTGAGGAAGGAAGCCATACTGGTTAACACAGAAGCGGCGCTCACTGGGGTCACTCTTGTAACTAGGTACTCTGCCTTTGCCAGTGATTCCATTTCTCCAGATGACCTTGCAAGCTATGAGGTATTTTTTGTCATCATTGCCACAGCTTTCAATTGAGAACACTGAGGTTTGGAGAAGGGAATTTCTCCCTGAAGGTCATAGAGCTTATAACAGGCACAACTTAGATTTAAGGCCAGGGAGATGGACTCCAGAATCGACTTTCCTGTATCATTTAAATTGATTGATTTATAAGTGTGTGTGTGTGTGTGTGTGTGTGTGTGTGTGTGTGTGTGCATACTCATGTGCCCTTATATGGAGGTCAGAGTTTACCTGGCCAGAGTTGAGCCTCTCCTCCTATGTGCGTCCCAGGGATCAAGCTCAGATTATCAGATTTGGCAGCAATCTCCACTGCTGAGCCACCTAGCTTTCCCTCTCCCGGCCCAGAACACTGATTTCTTCCACAGTACTGTGCTCCTGCAGGAGATGTCCACACTAGACCAACTTGCCTCTGAACTCGCATCTCTTTGGGCCAACCCTGACCTTTGTGGCAGAGGGGGCGTGGCTCCTGGGGCAGAGAGTCATCTTAGAGCAGGAGGTGAGTGATCTGTGAAGGCTGGAAAGTCACGGGCCCAGCTGGGGACTGTACTTGCAAAGAGATGACTAAATGGAACAGAATTAAGATTGGTTAAAATTAAATGATAGCACTTCTTCCATGGAATGGCCGAACTCTTAATTGTTCAGTAGGTACACAGTACGCAGGAGCAGAAGCAGTTGCTACCAGCAACTGTAGAAAAACAACGGACTCCAAGCATCACTGAATGTGACAGTTGGAGGATGGTGTTTGGAACAGTTTTAAAACATTGTTTGAGCCGGGCGATGGTGGCGCACGCCTTTAATCCCAGCACTCGGGAGGCTGAGGCAGGCGGATCTCTGTGAGTTCAAGACCAGCCTGGTCTACAGAGCTAGTTCCAGGACAGGCTCCAAAGCCACAGAGAAACCCTGTCTCGAAGAAAGCAAAAAAAAACCAAAAAACAAAAAACATTGTTTGTTTGTTTACTTTTGAGACAGGGTCTCACTATGGAGCCCTGGCTGGCTTGGAACTCACTCTCTGTGTAGACTAGGCTGGCAAATACATGATCATGAAGAATGCTCCTACCACAGTGACACTGGGGAGCTTTGAGGACTGGCTGCCAATGACCGTGTGTCAGTGACATGTAGAAATAATGGAATGATCTGGAATCCTCCTTTCTTGTCTTTGAGTCAAGTCCCTTCATCGGGCTCTGGACTTAAGTCTCTTCTGTCTTCTGGTGACTTCCCTCAGTCCCTCAAACATTTTTCTCGTATCTGCATTTTGTCTTGACCTAAGTTTCTACTATCTAAAAATTCTTGTCTTGGTTGTATGTTTGCCTACAATAATCTTTCTTTTTCTTTTTCTTTTTTTTTACCCACAATAACTCTTGTGAACTATGAATTCTTGTAATTTTTAAATCATCCACTGCTTCACAAATAGATTTCCACCAAGAAAATTTGTGAACTGACTATCCATGTTATCATATACCTGTCTTTCCCTTAGGATGCAGGCTTTTTTAAATTTAAATTTTTATTTATGTATATGTGCTTGTGTGTATGCATACCTGCTTGGCTGCAGAGGCCAGAGGAGGGCATCGAAGCCTCTGGAGCTGCTGTTACAGGCAGTTGTTAGTTGCCCAGCATAGATAGGTGCCTGGAACGGAACCCAGATCCTCTGGAGGAACAGCAAGTGCTCCTAACTCCTGCGTCATCTCTGGAGAGTCATCTCCTGCTGTACCTCTTGATCTACCTCATCGCTTCAGACTGTAACGGCCCGGTGGCAAGGGCCATGCCATACTTGTTTTTGCTTACTTGATGCCCTTCACGTGGTGTTTTGCTTGCATGTTTACAAATGCCATTGTGGATTTTGAGAAATGAATCGAGTATTGTTGCTTTAAGTGATTTTCCAAATTGATTAGCTGCCCTTGTCCAGTGCATGGAGAGGGCACTGAGAAACCCAGAGCGTGATTTACAATGGGAAACTATTCTTGCTTTTCTCTTGATTGCCACTGGTTAAACTTGAGAATGCAATTAACCCTTTCTCAGAGGAGCAGGTTGGAAGCTGGTGGCAGCTTGGTGGCTTTTGGGTTTGCAGATGTTCACTTCCAAATTTAATTTGGAACAACAAAAACCATACCTTTGGTGCATTCTGTCTCTCTATTTATTTAATGTGATTTATTCTAAATACATTTCATATTGCCAAAATAGGGGCTCTCCCACCACCTGCATCTTGTAGTGGAAGTAAACAAGACCTCTGTCATCAGATGAGTTAATTACCCTGACATGCTCCCTCCTCCCCAGAGATTTCGCAGACTACGATGCTGCAAAGCTTTAATTCAAGCAAGCAGGCTGGAAACAAGAGCTGTGCGCTTGTATGGTTTTCATGGCCAGAATAAAAAGCTCGGCACAGGCCAGACGTGGGAGGGCAAGGTAGCTTGTGTTCATCAGAGGGAGGCTCGTTTGGCACCAGGTAACAGATTTGCAGGAGCATGGAGCTTGAACCCATTTCTCAATATTTTGGCATCATTTCCCAACCTTTGTACTTCTAAGCACCGTGCGGTCATTTTCTTTACCTGCTCCATCCGGTAGTTTTTGCCTCTTTAGATGTGCCCAATGGTGACTGGGCATGCAGAGCACAGACACCTGCGGTCCCTTCTCCCATCTGTCCTTGTAAGAGACAGTGGCAGCTGCAATCTTTCTCTTCAGGGACTTAACCAAACCTCAGAATGGAGGCTGTGGCTGGGCTTTTATGTCAGATCCTCCCAAGCAGAGCTCGAGAGGGAGGTCATAAGCAAGGGGTTTATGGCGAACTGTTTTCAGAGGGATCAAGCGATGAGGCAGGAGGAGCAGGGGGAGGGGTGGGCCGGAAGCCGGCGAGGCGTCAGTCGCCACAGCAAATCTATAGCACGACATCATCGCAGAGGCTCTGTGGTGGGACCCACACCACGGGTGCTGTCATGGCTCAAAAGTGAAGTGTTCCCCAAAGGCCTGCAGATGGCGCTGTTTCAGGAGGCTGTGGGGTCTTTAGGAGGTGGAGCCTCCTAAAGTAAAGTAAGTCACTGCGGGTGGGCTTTGAGGTTTTATAACACGGACCCACTTCCGATTTACTCTCTTTTTCTTTCCTGTTCTTGGCACCATGCCTTCCCTACCATCTCTTTGGAACTTTTTTTTTTTGGTGAGGAGTCCCTCCCTCCCAACCCCCTCCCACCCTGCCCCGCCACCAGCAAAGCCTGTGGCAACTGTTTGAAACTAGTAGAAATGAGATGGTTCTACTGTCGGAAGATCTGGCCCATCATTTTCCACTTGTCGGCATTGCCTACGAGCCTTTTGCGGCTGAAGTCTGTACTAACGGACTTTCCTGTCCTAGCCATAAGCAGTGAGAGAGAACTCCCTGGAGATGAGGAGCACTGAGCACAGCACACCCTGTTTTCAGGGGATAAAGACACTACGCTGTAGTGTACTGTGTGACTTCTCCACTGAGATGCTCAGTAGGTTGTTGCGGTCGATATATTTCTAACTTACTGTTCTTTCGGCATATGCAAGGTATACGGGGGCTGTGAGTGAAGGAGGGTGTGGGAGGAAGAGCAGAGAGAGAGAGAGTAACTAGGGGTCAAGAGTGTGGAATGCATGGAAAAGCAAGATGTATCCTGCCTGCAGGGTCAGAGCTGGGGAAGGAGGGACCTCTTGGTCCTCCACAAGCTGGGGGCTACTGTGTGCACTGAGGGCTTTAGTTTATACTACATGTAAGGAGAATATTTGAGTCTAGGTTTTTGTGTGTTTATTTTATATATGAGGTAATGGGTGTGCATATGGAGGTCAGAGGTGGGCATCGGGTGTCTTCCTCAATCACTCCCTCCCGAACTTTTTGAGACAGGGTCTCTCCCTAAATATGGAGCTCACTGATACAGCAAGCGTTTTGTGAAATGCATTATTTCTGGGGACTTTTGACTGAAAGCAAATGAAATGAGTGACTCAGAATAACATGGCCAACTTCACAAACTCTCTACTTATTTTTGAGAAGAATATGTATTATTTACCCCGTGGTGGAAGCAGGGCTATGGACTACCCAGTTCCAGCAGGCTCCATGCACACCTTAGCTTCTTTAACATGGCAGCCCCATGATTGATCTCTTTGAATATACTGAATGTAATATGAAAGTGACCATGCATAAGAGGGCCATCCTTATAAATTTGATGCATAAAATTATGCATGATCTGTGCAAGATTGAACCACTCACCATCATGTCATGGAGTAGGGAGGGACTCAAGAGGCCTCACCCCTCCCTGAGAGCTTTAACTAGGGTGGGGAGACCCTGTCTTAGTGATGTGGTCACTGCAATGTCACTCGGGTTCCCCGTAAACAACCCCTCATTCACGCTACTGTAAGCAACTTTAATGAAACCATTAGGTCAAAAACCAGATTGCTAAACAAAACAGGACCATGAAAGCAAAAGGAGGATGGTTGGGAGGAGACAAGAGATGAGCTGTCGTGAGAGCCAGGCAAGAGAAGGCAATGGGCTGTCGATAAGGTCGAACTGTATGTATGAAAATGTCACGACGAGACCCATTATTGTGCACAATTAACATGGTGATTAACATTAAAATGAGTAAGATTAAAATGTACCATTTGATAACGCACCAAGTGATGTTTTGATGCATGTATAAAGAAAACTTTAAAAGAGCCCGGTTTAGGCCTGGGGATATGGATGATGGGCATTTTCCACACTAGTGTGAGGACCTATGTTCAGATCTCCAGCACCCACCTAAAAAGCTGGGAGTGTCTACCTGCACCTGCAGCCCAGCACCAGGAGGCAGAGCCAAGGGCATCTCTGTGGCTTGCCAAAAATGTCTCAGTTCAGGAAGAGACTATCTCAGGGGACTAAGGTAGAGAGCAATGGAGGAAGACACGGGGTGTCCTCCTCTGGCCTCCCCTCGTGCAGGGGCACACATACACCGCGCATGTATACAAGAGAGAAGAAAGGAACCAAGCCCCGCTTGCTTTGCTCAGGTGTCGCAAGTGAGATGGCTGCGCCCCGGGAAACATGGTGTTCGCCCTGAGCGATCCCTTCACTCGCGGCAGGCGGTATTGCTGGCATAGTAACTCAGCCAGTCTCTTTCCCCGTATTGACTTTACCTAAGAAACCAAATTAATTATCAGCAGCTTGCTCTGCTAAGTGTGGAATTAGAAAGAAAGGAAATTGGATGGTCTTAAGGGATCGCTCTCACAGGCTGGGATAAGTCCCGCAAATCGCCTCTAAAGAGAAAGGAATGTACCTGAGGCAGACACTAGCTTCGTCCTCTGCACATTCGCCTAGGACCTGGGTGTTGACGCAGGTTTATCATCCGAGGCCTGGGGTTTACCCTTGTCACGATCATGTTACCGATTCTGAAAAATCTAAACAGTCTTTCCCATCAGGGCTGTTTTAAGTGTGTTGTGTGACTGTGTCTAGGGAAGCCCCTTAAGCCCGGGGATGACGGCTAATCTTCCGTCAGAAATAACTTCCTCTTTCCGTCTGTTCTCCCTATTCCCAGTCTGCTTCAGTTTTTGCCTTTTCTACTTTTTCCCCCCCCTCTCACCACTGCACTGTGCCTCAAAATGCTGATAAGTATACAGTGGTAAAATACACCTTATATCGTTGTAGTGACTATGAGCTGGGGACTCTGTTCGGCTCAAGCGGGCTAGTTCTGCCTTCTCTTACCACTTAGAAAATGGGGACAGCATTAACACTGTGCCGTAGGTTTCTGCAGTGGTCAGCAGAGCGTGTGGACATGCAGGCTGCTCTAGCGATGCTTAGAGGGCGTGTACATGTTCTGAAGAGGCCCAGGGGCCCATAGTGTATCAGATCAAGGATATTTCTATTACAAACATGAAGGGGTTGATTGCTTTTCAAGTGAGCTGACGTTTGCACTGACTGTTCAAGAATAACGTCTTGTAGAAATGCGGGTGCCTTGGCTTGAGGGCAGGCAGAAGCGACAGCTGTTGCAGAAGGAAGGCTCTTCTCGCGTGCTTACAGGGAAAGACATAAAGTACACACACACACTCACACACTCACACACACACACTCTCACACACCCATACACTCGCACACACACTTACACACTCACACACACTCACACACACACTCACACACATACACACACGCTCACATACACTCACTCACACCCATACACACACTCACACACACACATTCACACACACACACACACACACACATATTCCTAGCACGGTATTCTGAATGTTGACGTGTTTTTAGCACTCCTATTTTAATCATGGAGATATATAACTATGGTGGAGAGCAGAATGATGAATTTCAGTTTTTCTCAGTTGTTATTTTTGCACAAAAATAAGAATTTTGGTCATTGGCAAAAGTACCATCAGTTGTAGATCTTCCAATTCATTTTATTTCAGAGACTGACAGAGACAGAAGAAGAGGGAGACTCTGGTAGATAGACACTCAGATCTGAATATTCATAATTTTTCAATCATTCTTCTAAATAAAAATGGTGTCTCATGGAAACAGAAAACTTCAGCTCCCAAATCAATTTCCTGATTACTTTCCCTGGAGACAACTGATGTAATGGTTGATTTTAATGTCAAATTGTCTTGATTGCCTTGATTGACATGAGAAGACTCTCAGAAGAAGGTGTGGGCAGCACCTTCAGTTAGCGGCCCAGGTAAAAAAGGAGGTGACAGACGACAGCTTGCCCGCCTTTGTGGCTTTGGCCTTACCTCTTGCTGAGGAAGGGATTGACCCTGTGGTCGCTGCTGCTGATTTCTTTGCTTATCTCAGAACTTGGCATCCAGGCTTCCATCATGGGCTAAAGAACTGTACCTCTCCAGGAAACGTCCAGGTTTTCAACACCAGTCTGGGGCAACTGAGGCAGTCAACCCTGTGGATGGAGAAACTTCCAAGTTGTCAGCCTCTCCAGGGTGAGGCAGCCACTGTGGTGTTATTCCGACTGCTGAGGTACCAGCCTCAAGGACCAAGCAGAGACAAGTAAATTCCCAGAGCTCGCTGGTCAGCCATTCTGGCAGTAGACAAAAGTAAGCTCCAGGTTCAGTGATCAGCCCTGCCTCCAAACACGTGATGGAACATGGTTGGGCAAGACACAAATGGTGGCCTTTGGCCTTCGTGTGCACATTCAACAGGTTCTCAGGCTCTCGGGTGTGAGTCAATTGCTGTTACTATAGCGATGAAAGCTGATTTTTAAATCCTTTTGTTCTCATCCTATAGATTCTGTTCTTATAGAAAGCCCTAATATGGGCACCATGATCTCCTGCACCGCAGAAGTGTATATAGGCATGTGCCTATGCTTCCCAAATGTCCATATGGACTCTAAGAGATGGGGCCTAGCAGGATGTTCTTAGGTCATTGGAAATCAGCCTGTGAAGGTGTTTGGGGTGCCCCCTCCTCCCTCCCACCCTATTCTCCTTCTCTTTGACTTGTGAGGGGACTATTCATGCTGACATGTTACCTTCTTCCCTCTGTTACCTCAGTTTTCATTAGAGCCAGACCAACGAGCTGCCTAATCCTGGATTTGAACCTCCAGACCACGAGTTATACAAACCTTTTCTCCTTGTAAATCGATTGCCTCAGACATCTCATTGTTGCAATGCAAAGCTAGGCTGACACATCTTCATAACTTGGCAAGATGATGTAAGGAGAAAGACCATTTTGTCACAGGAGAAAAATTTATTATGATGATTTCAGATTTGCTATTGTAACCAAGCTTTTATCAAAACTTGTTGGTTTGAACATAACATCAAGGAAGAAAAGTTTGTTGTAATGTTAGACTTCCCAGAAACACTCCTTAAGTTGTTTTCTTCGCTCCAAACTATGGACATGCGGAAGACTGGATTTTCTTCACTACCCAACCACAGTGACTTGTGACCAGCCTGAACAGAGGACAAGGTCCAAGAAGCCAGCTGCTTGCCTCAAGACAATTTAAAATGTATTTCTTACTTTTTGTTGTTGATGTTTGGAGATTGATAAGGTTTATGTACACATACAATATGTATGCTAATGTGAAACAGACGAGATATTGTCTATTATTAATAGATTATTATTTATCATGACTTTATAAATACTTATTTTTAAGAATTCCCAGTTTCTGTTTCTACCCTGACCATCACCAGTCAATATGATTCACATAAACCCAAACTCTGGAACACTTGTCAGGTTTTAAAAATGCTTTTACTTCCCATTTCACAGGGTATTTGGAACTTGGATTAATTTTTATTTTTAATGATGTGTATGGTTATGTTTCTGGAGGGGCCTGTGTGTGTGAGTGAACCCTGAAGTGTTAGGTCCCCAAAAACTGGAGTTAGAGGTGGTTGTGAGCTGTCCAATGTGGGCCTTGGACCTGATTTCGGGTCCTCTGCAGGAGATGGAAATGTTATTAACTGCTGAGCCATCTCTCTAGCCCCAGCTCATTCTTTTTGAAGAGGGTCCAGAAAACCCAAGAGCTAAAAGCTTGAGTTGGTGCTTTACCACACTGGTTAACACAATGAGTACACGGTCCTCAAGTCTGTTATGCAGTTATTCAAACACCTATAGCTACTCATCCCCCAATGATAACTTTAGCTACCCAGTAACCAAATTAGCTAATTAAAAATTGAAGCCTTGTTGTATGACCAGCACTGCCTTGTGCTTTGCATACATTATGTAATATAAATCAGAAAAAGATGGTGATGGAAATGTGATTGTTAGATGTATTTTAGAGAACATGGAACAATTTACAGAGAATTTAGACTTTTGACCAAAGTCTCATAGTTAAGATCTGTCACAATTGGCTATCTAATTTCCAGGACCCATTAAAACACAAAACTTTTTCAACCCCTGACAAACTTCA
This sequence comes from Microtus ochrogaster, assembly GCF_000317375.1. Classification (NCBI taxonomy): domain Eukaryota; kingdom Metazoa; phylum Chordata; class Mammalia; order Rodentia; family Cricetidae; genus Microtus; species Microtus ochrogaster. The sequence continues at coordinate 9,231,787 of NC_022033.1, read as the reverse complement.
AGACTGCAACTGCGGAGCTTTGATGAAATGATTGCTCCACAAGGACACTTTCATTCATGAGCTTAGGGGAACCTGAACACTCTCTCAGTCATGAGTTCAGGGGAACCTGAACATCAGGCTTTGCATGCAGGTGGGGACTGTGTCCACCTTTCTGATCCTATCCCGTGTTGTAGCCCTGGGGTACGATGGCAGGTCCGGAGCCCCTGAATTTACATACTTCCTTTGGAGAATGAATGGCTTCTTAGCTACTGGCATCTCATGGGTATAAATGGCACCAAAGACTTGATGGCCTTGTCCGAACTCCCGTAATCACAATCTTCTGGGCTTTTCCAGCTGGCGTTGGCATCAGACACAGAACTGTTTCTAGACCCATGTATGACCAAGGGATCTGCTGGAATCGTTAATGCGCTTTGTACCTCGCTCGTGTGTCAGGAGGGAAAGAGGGTCCTCCTGCCTGTCACCAGAACCAGACTGCGAGAGTGATTGTCCCAGGAAGCAGTCACCATTCTAGACAGAAGCTTTGTGGCAAAGCCACTCTTTCACCCAGACAGCTCCTTACAGAAACATAAATCTGAATGTTGACAAACATTTAGCATAATGAGGGTCAGGAATGGGTTCAATTTGGGAAGATTTATTGCTCCTTGGGAAATGACTTTGGGTAAGCCCTGGTGTTCAACAGCAGAATTCAGGAGTCCAGGAAGAGAAGGTTAAAAGAAAAAATCGGCAGAGCACTGCCTCACTTAGAGAGCTGTCCAGCTGAGTTAGCAGCTCGCTCGGCATGGGCAGGGCTTTAGGAGTCTGTCCCATGTATTTCAGTGCCAGGGTTAGAAGACAGACTTGTTTCAGGACTTGGATTTTCAGGACACATTTTTGTCTTCACTAAAGATTCAAACAAATCATGACCCTGGTATCTCACTGGCCAGATCACCATAGCGTTTGGTCTGTTTATTACTCAGACACCTGTGTCAAAGCAGCCATGCAAATGCAACTTAGAGAAAAAGCAAACAAGCACTCCCCAAACCCCTCCTGCAGCTAGGGGCTTGTAAGTGGTGAACCCTAGAGGGAGTCCGCATGCTTCTGTTTGTATGCGACCTTTAGGAAATCCCAAAGGTAGTGTTTTGCAGAAAGTCTGCATCCATTCTCCCAACACCTGACGTGGAGGAATGGATCAATTAAAAGCAAGAGGGAGGTAGCAAGGGTCACTTTCCTAAGGAAGCTTCCACCAATGGGAAGCTGCCACTTTGCAGTGTCCCAGAGAGGCTGGCCTACTTTTGGCTCTGTGAGCCTGTAGTCTGAAAGGTCATATAATCTAGCCTTGGCTCATGATGTTAGAGTCTTGAGGCTGCTATTTCTTAAATGCCAAAGATGTGTCAGGTTGCCTTTGGAGATATTGGTAACTCTATTCAGTTTTGTGTGGTGAGGACCGAGAGCTACATGGGTAATTTCCTTTCTCATGGAGACCTTTATCTGCCCAAAGGAGTTGTGTGTGCGTGCGTGTGTGTGTGTGCGTGCGTGCGTGTGTGCGTGCGTGCGTGCGTGCGTGCGTGTGTGTGTGTGTGTGTGTGTGTGTGCAGATCTTTGCCATGGATTAAAGAGACAATCCAATCTCCCCACTCACTTTCTTCTTGTCAAGCACAGGGACAAACAGGTCTGTGTTTGCTGTGAGGTTGACAGCATCCGATGTACTTCCTGGGAGTTGAGTTGGAGAGAAACATAAAAGTAGCGATTTCTGCCCGTCACTCTTTGCTGTGTCTCCTCCTTGTCTAGAGGATGAAATCTGAGCTCTTTGTTGTTGCAGCCAAAGTTCTTTCCAGCTTCCTCTATTTCCTGCTCAAGTCTTGCTTCTCATCTTTCTCCAGACTCACCCTTGACCTTGGAGACCAGACTGTGCCTTGGCTCCCTTTGCCAATACCTCAGACTCCCCTTTTACCTGGCTCATCCCCTCAGTCTTTTGGGGTTCAACTTGGACATTCCTTCTTCAGGGGATCCAACTTGGCTCCCCTCTGCTGAGGGAGGGTCTCTTCTTTGGCATTCTCGTAGCAACTGGTGCTTGCTGCATCGACTTCATTTCCTTCCCTGTAGCTGCTCCCCCACACCCTCTGTCTCTTTCTCCTGTGCCTTCTTCATTTGAATGCACTGTCCTTGAGCCAAAGATAAAAGATGTGATTCTCTTGGACCACATGCTGATGCTGTCCATTGCCTTGCAGCCACCTTCGTGTCCCAGGTGCCTACCTGGCTGTGGGGTTTGTCCTCCAACTTCCTATTGACTTTAGCCATTGAGGACATCAAAGGTCAGAAGGTGATCATGGGAATCTGGAGCATTCACTCCCTGACCTCCCTCCCACTGCATCCCCAAGGTATGGCTGTGTCACTCCTTGCAATGTCTATGGGTCTTCTGCCTGCAGTCACCTGTCTAGACTGGTGACACTTGTCCTTGTTACTCAGGCCTTATTAATTGACTGACTCCACGGTTACTGCTCCAGAACCCATGTCTTGTTGATGTCCTTAAAGATCTCAGTCTGTGCATGTGTGTGTGTGTGTGTGTGTGTGTGTGTGTGTGTGTGTGTGCGCACGTGCGTGCGCATGTGTGTGTATTCTCCTTCCTTCTGAGACTTCAGGGATGACCATTACTTTCAGTTCTGTCCCTGACACCTCTCTTTGACAGTCACTTGAACCGCACCTTCATCTGCTGCGTCATGCAGCCCCTATATCCTAGCAAGGTACATCACAAAAGCCACTATTGAATTTTGTATTTCCAGGAGAAGGCAGGTCAAATTTTGTAATTCCAGGCACATCATAGAGACGGGATGGGATTGAGATTATTAGAGTGGAAATTTTCCTTCCCGTCATGGCAGCAGATAGCCATCATCTGTTTCAACGAAAGACTCGTGAATGATATAAAAGAAACCCACTGTATACCATAAAACAGCGAAAGAACATACTTTTGTTCAGAAATGGGAACTTCTGCTCCTGGAAACTCCCAACCCAACGCCATCCTTCTAGAACTTCTCTCCAAGGACACAGCTAAAATGCAATTTGTCTCTTAATAAGACTCAGGAGTTTAGTTTAAAGATGCGATTACCCAGAAGGCAATGAGAGCTGTCTAGAATTTCATCTGTCTCGAATATGCTACCTCAAAGAAAGACAAGAGAGCATGGTTTTGCAGGAAAGTCTGGTGTGTAAATTGGACAGAAAATAGAAGTTGTGTGTGTCTGGGATCTATCCCTGACTGGATCTCATTTTGGTTAGAGTTAAAAAAAACGGGGCTCCCACCAGGCGGTGGTGGTATACACCTTTAAACCCAGCACTTGGGAGGCAGAGGTGGGCAGATCTCTGTGAGTTTGAGGTCAGCCTGGTCTATAAGAACTAGTTCCAAGACAGGCTCCAAAGCTACAGAGAAACTCTGTCTCAAAAAAAAAAAAAAAAGACAAAAAAATAAACACCCCCCAAAAACCCCAAAAACAAAAAATGGGCTCCCTTCAGAAACCCCCACCTCTCTTTCAGAATAATAGCAGCCCAAGATATGGGTAACATTTCTTCTACCTAGGCCTCACCATTGGGTGCCTATGTCACGATCCAGCAGAGACATCGAGACTCAAGGGTTGGCACAACGACTGCTTGTAGTCTCTTCCTTGAACCTGGAAGTCTTGTCCAGCCTTATCCCCTTGCCCCATCCCCCTAGTCACCTGTCCCTCAGGAAGTCACCCCACTTCCCTAGCGAGCCATAAGGGGAGGTCTTGGCATCTTTGTTTAAGAGAGAGAGACACCAAGGCCTAGTGACCTCAGAACTTCTCCAGCTAAGTAGTGAAATCTTCACATCTTCCAAGCCCTCTCCACCCTTGCGGGTGGATGAAATCAAGTCTAACGCAGGATGCCACTCTGTCTGTATTTAAAAATTATCTTCTACTTTAATAATTATCTTAGTTGAGTTGATAAAATCTTATGGTCCAAAAAATCATCTACGAGACTTCTTTGGCCCACTTATTACCATCCATCCCTCTGAGGTCCCTGAAGAGGGTGAAGCTTCATTGAATCATTATTATATGATTGGGTAAGTGGTTTTCGAAGGCCCAGAAATTAAAGGCTTAGTTGGTAACTCGAAGCATGACTAGAAGGTGCTGGAATTTTTAAAAGGTGGAGCCTGGTGGGAGGAAGCTAGGTCACTGGGCAGCACACCCTAGATGGGAACTGGAATCCAGCACTCTTTACGACCTCTTTGCTTTCCGGCAGTTGTGGGGCGATCAGCTCACTCCTACACACACTATCTGCGGTTATACAATGCCTCACTCCAAACCCAAAGGCCACGGGCTGAGAGACCACGGACCAAAAGCTCTGAACCATGGCCCGCCATGAACCTTTCCCCCTTGCAAGATGGTTGTCTCGGGTGATTTTGTCACAGTGATAGAAAGATGACAAACACACATGCTGTAGTGTTGTTCACATAACCTCTGGGGGCATCCAATCCCCTTGGCTTTGTATAGGACTTGATGAAAGTGAAGGGAAAGGAATGATCCCAGCTGCATCCCTTCCTCCACCCTTTGTGGCTCTATGGATGCATTTAGCAGAGATCCTTCCTGCTGCTGCAGAATGATGCCTGGACTGATTCTTCTGTCTCCTCCTGATGTCTTCGCTACCTCCGTTCACATTAGCTCTCTTTCTCAGGACCTGGGCATCCTGCACAGACACCCGAGGGCCCTAGATCATCAGCAGGCACTGGTTTCATGCAAATCTCTTTATTTGTATCATGTTGTGACCTGATGCCTCTGATGGCTTGCGTCTGTGTTAGGGGCAGGCCTGGACACAGGAGAGTATAGAGTGCGTATTTCCTTCTGTCCTCCGAAGGCTGGCAGTAATCTCCACCCAGCCAGGGCAACAGACATCTCCTGGTATCCTCGAATGTTCCCACAGGCCCAAAGAGTCCCTAGTTAAGAGACACTGGTGTCATGACTAACAGATGGCGTTTTCTTCCATACAGAGAGCTCAGTCTTGGCAAAAATGTGGCTAACGTTGCTCCTTCCTCCACTTCAAGATTCCCTGGAACAAGCTCAGTGGCGACTGTGATTCTCCTCCAGGAGAAGCAGGCACTCTGGAGGCCCCAAGGTCAAGATCTCCATGTGTTTATTGTTCCTGAAGCTCTTTAACTTTTTCCCCCTGTAGGAGCTCAGGGTCTTAGCAAGCCCTCTTCTGCATGCCTGGAGCGTCCAGAATTTATGGACTCTGCAGGGACACTTGTCTTTGGCTACTTGGTGCTCATAGCTCAGTGTTTTGTCTCAGTTGCTCAGAAGGCAGTTCGCGCCATGACTCTAGCATTCAAATGAAGGAAGTAGGAGAGTCGTGTCTACATGATATAGGTGGTGAGTGACAGAATCAAGACTTGAGGCGGACTCCACAGTAACCAGCCAACCACGGACAGGCTCTCTGAAGTCAGTCAATCTTGAAAACATGACATAAACGCCTCCCAGTGATCTCCCCTACATGTCTTGATGACAGTCTAACACCTCCCCGACACACACATACACACTAAGGTTCAGAAAGTCTTTATTGCAGAAGATTCCATTGCTGTTATGGAACTGTGGCCACCCAGCTTAGCCATGGCCACACCATTATTTTATTTCATAGGCAACGTGAAGTCAGGAGAATGTCTGGATTGTTTAAATTCTAAGCATCTGCGACTTTCAGTGAGCGTTCACTGACTGGAGGAATCTGCGAACTGATGGACAAATCCATCCCGAGAGTGATGGGGTTGGGGAAATGGCTTAGTGGGTGAAGTGTTCTCTGTATAAGTCTGGGAACCCGAGTTTGAATCCTCAGCACCCACATAAAAAAAAGCTGAGCGTGGAAATTCAAGCATGTAATTCCATGTTGGGGAGATGGACAGGAGGATCTTAGCAGGTCACTCGCCAGCCAGTTTAGTCAAACCAGGGAGTTCCAGGTTCCATGAGACACCCTGCTGCCACATCAGGGAGCTCCAGGAACAGAGAGAGGCCCTGCCTGAAAAATAAGGTAGAGAGAAATAGAGGAAGACACTTGACATCACCCTCTCTCTTCCACAAACACATGCACCCTTGTATATATGTAAACACAGAGGAGGACATTGTAAGTTTTGTCACTTTGCTCCAAGCTTTAGGCTGGGATCAGAATTTAGTGGTGGTTTTTTTTTTTGTTGTTGTTTTTGTTTTTTTTTCAAGACAGGGTTTTTCTGTGGCTTTGGGGCCTGTCCTGGAACTAACTCTGTAGACCAGGCTGGTCTCGAACTCACAGAGATCCGCCTGCCTCTGCCTCCTGAGTGCTGGGATTAAAGGCGTGCGCCACCATCGCCCGGCTAGTGGTGGGTTTTGAGTTGCTCAAACCTGAGTGTAGCTCTAGATTGTTGATACAGAGTCTCAGAAATGTCCAGAAGCATACACACACCCCTGGCATCTGGGGAATGAAGGCAGAGCTCATGATATATAACACACAAAAGAGAAATTCAGGTGGGGGAAACACGGGCTGCTCTCACGGAACCTGTTCAGGTCTTTCTTCTTGAGACGAGACAAAAGGCCAGTCAGTGTAGCTGATGCCCTTCTACCAGCCTGAGAGCAGACTCAGGCTGGGAGACTACACTGGGCAAGTCTATGTGGAATTTCACAGACCCAGGACACACCTTATTGGTCATCTCTCTTTCTATAGCAGGACACGTCTAGGGTGGTCGTCTCTCTGTCTACAACAGGACACACCTTGGATGGTCACCTATTGAAGGCAAAGGCTTCTTGGGGCTCCTCATTCATGGTCTCCATCTAACACCTTAGTGCAGATACAGTTAGCCAAGCCAAAAGAGAGAGCACTAATTCAGACATATTTGCTATTTTCTGTCACATTTGCTATACTAACTTGGGGGAAATGACACACGTGGCACAGACATGGGGAGAGGGTGAGAGATGCTGCTGTGGTCATCACTAAGAACAAAGATGTAAGTGGCTTTGAATCCAGAATTTATATCTTCCTGATAGGCTGGCCGTCAACACGTCACTCGACTCTGGTAAGCCTGGGTGGGAATGAGGGCAGTACATGACCAGCTTTAATGAGATAATGCATGAAAAATCTTCCTTTATCCCCTGGCGTGTAGGAAGTGCTCCAAACATGGCTGCGATTTGTTGTTACTATTCTGTCTTGTTTCCTGTGGGCTGATGTCACTATTAGTTGAGGTGTTGTCAAGCCCTAGTAAGAAGGTAATAAGGACACCTGTCAGAACTGAAGAGTCAGCCTCCTCTTCTTTTTGAATGGTCTGGTTTCATTATCTCCACCCTGGAGTGGCCTTGCCCAGACAAGAACTCCTGCTGGCCAATTATTGTCTGATGGCTGGGCGAGAAGCCCGAATCTTCTAAGACGATCGTTCGTGGCAGGTGCTCCTCAGCATTCTCCAGGTGTGCAAATAATGATCCCATGCAGGAAGTCACTTCCTTTGGTGTGCAGTTCACAGGCGGTCTGGTCCAGTGGGCTGTGGAAAAGCATGCTGTCATAGCTACGGATGGTTTATTCCCATTTTTCTTGGTCAAGAAAGGCACCTGATTGTCTGCCCTGAACAGTTCTGAACTATAGCTGTTAAGGAGATGTTAGAGCCTGTTGCATCTCAGCTGATCTAAAACTCAGAGCAGCTTCAGGACAAGGCCCTGGGTGAAATCTGGGCTTCAGAACCTATCTCTGATGATTCTGCTTCCTCCTCTTCTTCATTCTCCCCTCCTCCCCTCCCTCCTCCCCTCCCTCCTCCTCTCCCTACTCTTCCTTCTCCTTTGTGAATTATTTTTAAAGTTTATTTAGCTTTATTTTATTAATTTAAGTGTTGTTTGCCTACATCTATCTTTATGTACCACATATGTGTCTGGTACCTGCAGAGATCAGAAGAGGGCATCAGATCCCCTGGAGCTCGAGTGAGTTACAGATGGTTGTGAGCCACCATGCAGGGTGCTAGGGATCCAACTCAGGTCCTCTGCAAGAGTAACAAGTGCACTTAACAGCTGCGCCATCTCTTCAGTTTTCCACCATGTAGCACAGGCTGACCTTGAACTCACTACATCTTCCAAGCCAGTCTCAAGTTCATGCTGGTCTTCCTTTTTGAAGCTCCTGAATTCTGGGACTGCAAGTGTGCACTACTATTCTGAGCAAGCTCATTGTCCTGCTGATGTCATCCCATCTGCCCCTCTGATACTCCAGAAACTAAGTAAGGGTACCCCCGTCATGGTGCTTTAAAACTGCTGACATACCAGACGTTGAAGAAGTGTGGAGGAAGGAAAAGAAACAGGGTTTTGGAGAGGGACCCTGGGTCCTGAGGTCCCGTTTGTCACCCCTGTGGGGTGTATTAGTCCATTGTCCAATGCTATACCCAGATACAGGAGACTAGGTAATCTGTGACCAAAAATTAAAAGCTTCTTATACTTGTGGCTCTGGAGGTTGAGAGTCAGAGGACACATGAACATCTGTCCAGCATCTGGTGAGCCTCTCCCAGCCGCACCAGAATGTGACAGGGACCTCACATGGAGAGACAGACACTAGCCCTGGATTCTGCTACTCATAAAACCATTATGCCATCCTGGGTCTTCACCCCCATGACCTCATCTGACCTTAGTTACCCCTCCCCAAAGCCCCACCTCCAAATATCACCAACAAACAAAATAAAGGAGAAATCTGGACACAGGACTTGGGGCACTTGTTCACAGCTAGCAAGGGGGTGTCAGAAAGGAAGGTGGAGTGAGAGGATTGTCAGTAATCGGGTCCATCTCCTTGGGAACAGAGGTCCCACTACATCCATTAGTATCCAACCAACGGGCTCCACTCATGAGCATAGGAGTTTGACCGTCATTGTACAGAGAGGCTACCACTTTGTCTTAAACAACAGAGACATCTGCTCGGTTCCCTCACCTCCAGCTATGACAGTAGCCCTATGGTCTCAGCACCCACATCTCCCTTTCTGGTTGTCAGTTGTTGGCAACTCCTTTGGGTGACTTAAAATGGTTCAAAGCCATATCTGCATCTCAGCTAGAAAAAAGGAGTGATCTGCGAAGGGTGAGCAAGATGAGGACTTCCCGTGACCCAGAATTCCATGCCATCCTCCACCGCAACCCTGGACCAGGATGGCTTCTCCTCGTGACCACTGTCCAGGTCTCAAGAATGGAATGTTGCTATTGCAGATATCATCCTACTGGTTTTATTTTGTACATTTATTGTTATATGTTGAATGATGATTGACAGACAGGTCTTCCCTTTGGGGGAACTGTGATGATATTTTGTTTGTGCTGTAACAAATAAAGCTTGCCTGAAGATCAGAGTGCTGATATAGCCACACTAGTTAGCCATAGAGGCCAGGCAGTGCAGGCACACACCTTTAATCCCAGGACTCGGACTGCAGAGGCAGACAGATCTCTGTGAGTTCAAGGCCGCCCTGGGCTAAACGAGACTGAACCTGTCTAAATAAGAAACAGAGCCAGGAGTGATGGCTCACACCTTCAATCCCAGCACTGGGGAGGTGGAGAAGGGAAGTGATATGGTTGAGTGGAGAAAGGAGTATAAGGCAGGAGGAGACGGGGGCTCAGGATTAGTCTGAGGTTCCATAGGAGATAGGATCTTGCCCCCTTCAGTCTGAGGATTCGGTAGAGGTAAGAAGTCTCTAGTGGTTGGCTCCGTTACTTCTCCGGTATTTCGGCATTTACCCTGATATCTTACAGTTTAGGATAGCTATGAGTGAGGGAGTAAAGAGTGCCGGGAAACTGTCACCAGTGTTGAAAGATGAAAACCGTAAAGTTCCAGAATCAACCATTAGGGCTCATCTTCTCTGGAAAGATGGCTTCCAAGGCTCTTTGAGACAGGGTTCTTACAGCCTGATCCCCAAGAGACAGAAACAAGGGATGCTGGAGCCCTAGACAGCAGGAGAAATGCAAGAAGCAGTAACTGTGGCAACCATGTGGAGGGGTGCCTCTTAGACGTGCATCGAGTAAAAGAACGAGCCTCCCATGATATCATTTTTATAAAATCAAACCCAAGAAAAACAAACAATTTATGGCTTCAAGTCGCACACATAAGGGATAAAACCACATATAAAGAAGGCAGGATATGAAAAACCAAGATTCAAAGTGACGTATATCAGGAGGCCAAGAGAGGGAGGAAGAAGTATGAGTCTATCCAAGGTAAGTTCTAGTAACATTAGTGGTAGACTCTTAGAGGTTGCTTACATATGCATTAGATGTATTTTCAGATACATCAGCATTCCCTAATATAACACATTTTAATACCATAGAGGAAGGGACATATGCCAAACCCTTGAAGAATCCAAGCAGGTCCAAAGGGGACTTGGCCTGGATGGGTCCATGGTGAGCTGCAGAGGATCTTTCCGCCTACAGGGGGCGCCCTGGCCCGGCCATAGCGCAGGCTTGCAGGCCCAACATCGAGTTAGCAGAGTTTCTTAAGAAGCTTGACACCTGTGCCTCTGTAAGCACTATCTCAAATTTCAAATGTTGGCGGTGGTTTCCAACTTTAAAGACGGCAGAGGCAAAGAGTACTTTGGGGGGGACATGTTCAACCCCTGAAAGGAAGCGCTGGGAGCAAACCGTGATTCCGAGCCCACACGAAACGAGAATGTCTAAATTTATTTCTACCATATTGCCCCGCTCTGAAGGCAGGCAGGAAAGCCATCCTCTCCGCATCCGCCTTCCCGGAGCGAGCTATTTCCAACCTGCCGCCCGCCCTCCGGGTGGCTGCGCAACTCTCACCTGCACTTCGCACCTCTAACTTTGGAATGTGTGAAGGTGGTGTGAGCCCAGGGGAGGTGGGGGCTCTGCCCCAGCATGCTCTCTGTCTGTGCCCTCTGCAAGCTTGCGGAGATGCTGGTAACACCTTCATAAGGGGCTCTGGGCGAGGAATGGCTGATCTTAACTGTCTAAGGTCACGCTGGGAGGATTTATGTCATTCTGACCCCTCTGGGGATGGAAAGCTTTCCATAGAGGAAAAATATTATGCAAAATTTAGACGCTCATGAATGGTGGGAAAGTAGAGGGGAGACTGGGGCGGGGCTCTAAAGTGTCTAGGAGAGAGCAAAAGAGAGTCTTATTGGGAATCTAGATTTAGCTATGTTTGTATCTATGGATACAAGCACATGTATGTAGATGCCCTTGTGTGGGGGTATACATACATATGTGCATATGTCATGACAACAGAAAGAGGCCATCTAGAAGGAGGAAGGGGACCAAGGACAGATGAGGAAGAGCAATGAGGTATGATTACAGAGCCTGGGAGACAGCTCACTGGCCAAGTGCTTGCTGTGGAAGCCCGAGAGCCTGAGTACATACCCCAGAGTCTGTGAAGAAGCTAGGCACGGCACTCTATGCACCCATAATTCTGGTCCTGGGAGGATGGAGACGGAAGCTTCTAGCTAGTCAGTCCAGCTGAATCCACCAACTTCTGGATCAGTGAGAGACTGTGTCAGCTGGAAACTGAGTGGGGAGATACCCAATGTCACTCCCCTGTCTCCAAACTCGTGTATACACACACTCACGCACACACACACACACACACACACACACACACACACACACACACACTCACCCTCAAAGCTGCAATGACTATATATGTCTGATAATGTAAGGTCCAACCTTAGCTATGCTAACTAAAGCAATGACTAAAGAGTAAATGGAAAAACAGTTAAACGGTAAAGCACGCCGTCCACCTCTGCTCCTCCACAGCATGGATGGGGGATTTCTATGCCTGCAGAGGGGCTCCGTTGCATCCCGCCCTGTTCCCCAGTCACCTGGAGACATCTGGAGATATTTCGGGTTGCTCCGACTGGAACAAAGACACGACTCCAAGCTTGAGGCGCTTGCCCCAAATCACTGGTGCTGGATGGTGATCAGCAGCACAAATAAGCACCCCCTGTTGTACAGAGCCACATCCTTTCTCACCCCAACACTCCAGTGAAGAATTGCCCCCACCAAGCCCCGAAACTTCCCCCACCAAAGAGACAATGATAAATAAAGCCACATGCTGCCCAACCACTGTGAGTTATGAAAGGTGTGTGCTGGGGGCAGGGCACCCAGAGGGGTGGAACAAACATGAATTTACAAGACATGCCCTTTAGCTCGAACTGGGATTTGTGGCCACTCTTTTTGGTTTTATTAAAGCATAATGCTCGCGAGCAGAAGAGGAGATTTGTTATTCTAAGACAGTTGCACACCAAGGCGCACTGTTGTATAATCTGGCATTTTCCCCACTAGGAAGCTATGGCGCATTACTCACAAGTGACAGAACCAACGACCTTCATCTCCCAAGAGGCCGCTGCATCTGTTTAAAGGGAGCAGGCACCACATAGCTCCACCCACCACCCCCCCTAGAGGAACACAGGCAGAAGGTGGGTGAGCTACGTGTCTATCATTGGGGTGTGGTGGGATAAACCGGGCACAAATTCTATGCCCTTCTGCCCTGGTGTATACAACAAGAGGATTAAGTCCATCTGTGTGCCAAGAGCAATACCACAGACATGAGGCAGGCATCCAATCAGAAGCCAAAGCTTCAATTTAGTAACTGCCATTATGGGAGTCCCAACTGTGCCTCAATTTCTCATCACACCTATGATATTGGGTTAAGAGCTAAACTTGGGTCTGGAACTTATAATATGACCCTCTTGGACTTTGGTCTCTCTTTTTCTCTGTAACTCAGTTTTCTTATCTAAATAATTGGCCTATGGGGCTGGAATGCTCAGTGGTTAAGAGCTAAGAGTGTGTAGTACTGGTCTTGCGAAGAACCTGTTTGATTCCCAGCACCCATGTGATGTGGCTCGCAGTTGTTTGTAACTCCAGCTCCAGGGACTCTGATGCCCTTTCCTGGTCTCTGCGGGTGCATTCACTCCTATGTGCATTTGTACACACACACACAAACACACTTTTTAAAGTCTCTGGGTTAGTAATCGTTAACTCCAGGTGTCATTGTCATGATCAAAGGGACAAGCACTGTTCAGCAGACATAAGGTATCCAACAGGCTTTGGCTACCAATGCCTCTTTCTACTAATATCCAAGAATCAAAGAAGCCACCTGCTGCTGCCCAGAGCTCACAGAATGGGTGTCAGTTGAAGTGGGATCATGGATACAAAAGCACTCTAAAAACTTCAGTGCGCTCTATCAATATCACATAATGAAACCAATGTGAACATCAATGTAATTTATTGTGCAGATCCTTAGGAAATAGAAAAATGTTACAGCTTATAATGCCTACTGCTTGGATGGGAAGATATTCACAAGCGGATTCAGTTCAGACCTTTCATTTTACCAAAGGGGGAGAAACTGAGGTGAGCGGCAAAGCCCCAGAACCCCTGCCCGGTATTCTTTGTGCTTACCAACAGGTGAACTTTCTGGAGTTTGGCAGCCCAGGCAGAACATCTCTGACATAGTCATAAGCTTTGTTTTGTCTCTAATGATGCAGGAGAACAAAACCTATGATCCTGGGTAGTGAAAAGGAATAAAACCCCGCAGGGAAAATGCTTAGTAGGGACACACAGCTCGTGGGAAATCCTACTGTGACCTAGTAATTGCTGGTTTTGAGTTAACAATAGCTGGTGAGATGATGTGAGTCTGTGTATTCCTCCAAGGATCCGACACATATGGAAGGCATATATGTCTTCCAAGCTACTTGTAATATAGCCCGGCATCCTGAGAATCATGGTGGTTACTCTGAAGAATTCTGAGGAAGTTATCACCATACTGCTGTATTCCTGGGTACATATGAATAAATATCTACTCACTCCCAGACAGGGAATTGGTGACAGAGCAAAAGATGATGGCACCAAAGTATAGCTTGTGAGTTATTACATTTATTGGGGTTGCTTGAAGGAGCAGAAATGACTCAAAGGCAGCTGCATCATTGAAAGGCCACCACAGAGTGGGCGACACCTCAAGGAAGCTGCCGCGCTGAGACACTCTGCACAAATTTCAGGCATCCTGACAGGTCAGAGAGTCTCTTCTCCTCTTCAGTTCTTACTTCTTATCTAACCTCAAGGGTCCTTCTGCATCTGGTAAGCTTCAGGGACTTCCTGAACCTTGTGAGTTGTTTTGCTTTCCAAGTCTTCAGAGGTTTCCTTTGGGGGTGGAGTGTTTTAATTAGGAGGAAAGGTCTATATAGCAACAATCTGGTACCGGAAATCACAGGGGAAGTCCTGGTCAGGCTGATGACATCCGTCTGCAGTTTCAGAAAATAGGCTACCTGGTTATCTAGAGCTTCAGCAGAAATATAATCCCACAAATCAGATTCTCATTACTAATTTTGTTTCTGACCCTTCACGTTTCTGAACTTGTTGGGAGTAAGTGAAGAACTTAGCTCCCAATACTCTGTAGCACGGGGATAGATAGTCTCAGCCTCTGGCCTGGACAAGAGTTCCCTGCAGGGCTGATGGATGGACACAAAGTTTTCTGGCCCCCCCTTTGGAGTTCTGGTCTCCAGCTCTTTGTCTTACATCTCTGACACAACAAGATCACTGCTGCTGGGTGTGGTTCAGGGACCACAACTTAGCATTATCATCACAGGTGAGCTTGTCTTGACTTTGGTTTGATGGCGTTTGGGGCTGGTGGATGCTCAGCTTTGGGGGTACCACATCATAGCTAGCGGCATCTCTGAATCAGAGTAATGCAAAATGTCCCAGGCATCTCTCAGTTTTCTCTGTGAGCTGCAGTCGTCCCCCATTGATGCGGGTTCTAATCCTAGTCTCTTAGCATCATATGGCCACTGCTACTGGAAGGTACTTCTCCAGACTGCTTTACCATGTCATGGTGCAAGAAAACCAACCTCAAAGCGTCCGATCTGGAATCAAGGGCTAAAAGCTGGGTGCAGTGGTGCACACCTTAATTCCAATGCTTGAGAGACTGAGTCATGGGGTTCATGAGTTCAAGGCCAGTCCGGATTGCATAGGGGGTCTCTTCCAATAAAACAAAACTAGCTAAAGAGATCATATGTCTATTCTATAAGCCAGTGTGCTTAACACTGGCTATTTAGTTAGTTACTGCCTTAAATGCTCCATTTCTAGTCTACTTAGTATATTGTCTTTTCATAATCAAAAGTTTTCACAGGGAGTGTGGAGGACTGGTATCTACTTTAATCCCAATGCATGGGATGAGACAGAGGCAGGAAGATTGAGTTCACACCACCCTGGTCCATATGAGAGTCTGTCTCAAAAGGGGAAGGAAAGGAGCTTCACGTAGGATGTGCCAGACGGGTTGCTAGTTGGGATGAAGACCAAGAAATTTCCCTAAAAAGTCAAAAAGAAAATTCCATTGGAGGAAATGACTCCAAAGTCACAAGGTTTTCTTTAGCACTCTGACCCATGTCTGCCTGGCCATTATTCAGCTAAGTATCCTCAGTGCCCAGCTAGGAAGTGGCTGGTTACTAAGGTACACACCAGCTTCATGAGCTTACCCCTCCTGGGCTGGCACAGAGGCAGGCTTTATCATTTTAAATTGGTATTTTAGATTAGAAGACAACATAATGGGTTTCATCAAGGCCTGGTTGCCAATCTATGTGGCTACAGTCACTCTACATTTTCCTCACTGGTTCCCTGCCCCACTGCCCTCCTGTGTCCAATCTCTATCACCAGCTGGTCCGTCTCCCCCTCCCCCCGCCGCAGTGTGTAGTGGTGCAGGTTCATTCCTGCAACCCACAGTACTCGGGAGGCCAAGGCATAAGGACTGTGAATTTGAGGGCAGCCTAGGCTACATAACAAGACCTTGTCTCTAATGAAAGATAATAAAGTGAAATATAAAACAGCGATCTGCCATTCTCTCTTCCAGCTGTGTTCTGGAAGCCAGTGCTGGAGTCTGGAGGGCCGCTCCATGCCCAAACAAGCGCCGCTGAAGAGTGATAGATGCTGGCACACACGAGGGATCACAGATTTTTCTTTGGCTGTCAGCTCTTGAAATTACCCAGCAATCCCAAAATGAATTTCCACTAATCTGACAGTTTTGCCTTGCCTGACATGACGTACTGTATATTCAGTGGTCAGTGGGGACTATTTAATTGCAGTTAAGTCTGTACTGCTCACTGTGGCATTGAAAACGGAGCCGTGTGGAATCCAGTTAAACTTCCCGACTCTCCGGGCCCAGATGGGTGGGTGGAATACAATCCCGACTCCTTTGGATCTTTCTACCTGGAAGCGTTCACTAATTAACTTTTACTGACTAGCTGCTCTAATTCATTCACTTTAGAGACTCACAAATATCAGAATCAAAAGTCGAGCTGCTCTGCAGTAGGTAGAAGGGCCTGGGCATCAGATGAAACCAGTGCAGAGTAAAACTAGATTAAAACTAAAGGGACGATGAAGAGATAAGACGCTTAACGTCTCCGAGGACTGTCTTTGTGACTGACAGATTTCAAGTATCATCTGACGTTGTTCTTACAACATTCCAAAGAGAAAGGGACAATTTTTGCCTTCCTTTGACAGCTGTAGAAGCAGTCTTAGAGAGTGAAAAGAGTTGTTAGAGATCTGTAGCTGGGCAGAGAGAGATGGGAGGCCAGCCCTGCGCGGTAGAGGCAAACATTCTTAAGGACTGAACAGCTTCCCAAAGATGCTAACCAACATTTGGTCTTGCATCTTTACATGGAGGATCTAGAACCCTCAAAGGGTCTTGTTCTGAGTGAAGGCACCCCAAACTCAATGAGCCATCTTACAATGATACAGAAGTTATGGGGTGCTACAACATTCCATCATGGCATATTTAATTGGGCTCTTCTGACACTTCTGCTGTGTGACACGTAATTCAAGAACAGTTTTGATAAACATTCCTGGTTGCAGTCAGATCTAATGTTACGTATCTACGAGGAAGTCACACAAACGTCCCCTCAAGATGTTACAAACACCTACCTGAACAGTGAAGTCTTACAGGGATCCACCCAGTCACTACTGACTTTCTCCTTCTGGCAACCATTATTCCAGATACTGGAAATCCAACCAGGAATAAATCAGTCATAAGTTCCCCGGGCTCAGAGAACTTACGTGCTGGTGGGCGGGAGTGGGTGATTGACTAGATAAACAAGTGAAATATGTTATCCAGCAGGAAGTAAGTGTGAACCAGCGAAATAAATCTGGGAACGGGAAGAGGAGGGCTGGAATGCAGATCGACCTTAGGGACGGAGCAGACAGTATTTGAACAAAAATGTGAAAGATTGAAGGAACAACACCCTTTTTGACTGTTTGGAGAGGAGGGGCATTCCAGGGAGAAGGACCAGCTGATGCCTGTGCCTCCATTAAGGAACAGCAAGGCGCTCTGGTGGAAGAGAAGCCTGGTGCCTCTGTGCTATTGTTCTTTAAATATTAACAACCTAAGATGCAGTAGATATGCAATTAATTTTGTCTATTAAAGTATATAATTTGATGCCTATTGCTATAGGAGAGCACTCATGAAATCGTCTCCGCAGTAACAAATAAACTCATTACTTCTGGAAGTTTCCTTGGTGACCACTCATCTCCATCCACCCCTGCCCTGGGTCCTCAGCCCCGTGCAGCTGCTGTCCTATATATAACTATATCCACCCACCCCCCTCTTGGAGGAGCACGGGCAGAAGCTGGGTGAGCTACAAGTCCATCATCGGGGTGTGGTGGGATAAGTCAGGCACTGATTCTATGCTTTTCTCCCCTGCGCCTACAGCAAGGAGAGAGGATCAAGTCCATCCATGTGCCAAGAGCAGTACCACAAGACATGAGGCAGGAACCCAGTTGGGAGTCAAAACTTCAACTCAGTAACTGCCTTTTGGGGAGTCCCAGCTGTGCCTCAGTTTCTCATCACGATATTGGGCTAAGAACTTGGCTTGGGTCTGGAACTTACAACGTGACCCTCTTGGACTCTCCCTTAATTCCAAACAGAAGTTAAAGGCTAAAAGCTGGATGCAGTGGTGCACACCTTAATTCCAGTTAATACTTAAGCGACTGAAGCTCGAGGTTCATGTGTTCAGAGTCAATCTGGATAGCACAGGGAGCTTCTTCCAAAGACCAAAACCAACTGAAGAGATTATACGTCTATCCTTTATGTGCTATATAAAACCACATACCTATAGTTATGTAACTGTGACTTAGTTTGTATTTTACAGACTTTTATGTAACTCTGTTTACTTGACACCCTTTTGTGTTTGGCTTCCATCACTCTGCACCATAAGTTCTGAGCTTTGTCCCAGCCGTAGGCATCCCTGCTAACTTAGGTTCTCTGCATTGCTACATAATTCTCTGATCATGTATATTCCACAAAGTATCTGTCCATTCATCTGTGGGTGAAGTTTTGAGCCATTTCTGATTTGAAGCTTCTAAAAACAGAGATCTGTGAACATTCTCAACTAAGTCTTTCTGTGTACATGTGTCTCCATCTCTCCTGAAAAGGCCGTTGGGTGAATATCTGGATTGGAAAGTATAGGTTTAATGTTTCTGTAAGCTGAAAAGTTTGTTTCCTAAAATGTGTGTGCCATCTTACACCCCCCTGGGCTGGCGTGAGGGAAGCAGTTGATTTTCATTGTCTTCAGGACCAGGTTGAGTCAGCCCTTCTGTTTCAGATAGCACAGAGTTGTAAGGACTGGGGAACTGGCTCAGTTGGTTAAAGTGCTTGTCATTGACACATGAAGACCCGAGCTTAGCACCATAGAAAAGGTTTCCATATACAAAGCTGGGCATGCTGTGTCAGTAACCTCATGTCTGAGCAAAGGCTGCCACAGACAGATCTCTGGGCTCTCTAGCCGGTTAGTCTAGCTGATTTGGTGAGCTGCAGCTTTAGTCAACAAGCCTGTCTCAAAAAACAAGGTGGAGGAGGAACAAGGAGGCTACTCCAAGTCTACCTGTGGCCCCTACACCCACTTGTGAACACAGACACAGATACACACACGTACACACACACACAGACTACACAAGCACACACACACAAGTACACATGAATACACACAGACAGACACGCACACAAGGACACATGAATACACCCACATAGACAGACAGACAGACAGACAGACAGACACACACACACATGCAAACACAAACACACACACCTGCATGAACATACAAACACCTCCACACAATACAGCACATGTACACACACCCCAAAAAAGTTATACAGCAGCATTTCCCCCTGAACCTCCCTAAGGACCATCAGTGGTGATGTGTGAGCTCATTGCTGTCCACATGGCTTCTCTCCTGGCATATCTCTTCAAATGCTTTGCCCCTTGTTGGCAACTATCTGTTATTTTATTCTCATTGAGTTTCAAGTATTCCTTGTATGCTCTGTAACCATGTCTTTTATCAGATATACACTTTACAAATTCTTTTCCATAGTAGGTCTGTCTTCCTCTCCCGATCATTGTCTTTTAAATTTGACCAAGTATAAGTTGGCACTCTTTTTTTTTTTGCCCCCATTACAATTCCCACTTTTGGTATTGCATACAAGAATTCTCTGCCTTTGATTTTGAAAAAATAAATGATTTTTTTTTCTCACCAAGCAAAAGAGAATGTACATTGAAATTCCTTCATCTGTTGTGTTTGCCTATGCAATCAAGTTTCTTACGTGTGATGGCCATGGATAATTATTTGCTGACAGTGGAATTAGCAAGCACGGTTTTCACGGTTCACTGTTGACTTCCCAGACCTCAGCTTTTGCAGTAGATAAAGCTAGACTGTGTATGGGGTTGCAGCTGAGTTAGTGGGGGACTTGGTGACACATGGATCCTCCTCTCTGACCACTTACCCATCACAAGTTCAGTTCTAGACCATTATTTCCCCTTTAAATTTCTAACTGCAAACAGAAGGAATTCTGCTATGTTTTTCTGTACTCCTACCGAGTGCCGGCACTATGTGCGTTTGGGATATGAAGAGGAACATACTCTCTTCAACAGGCTTGGGACTAGACTCAAACCAGAGTTACAGACACATAAATATATGTCTAGGACACACCTGAGGAGAAATACGCCTAGGAATGCACAGTGTTAAGACGCCTCTTGAGTGTGAGTGGAGTGTAAGTTTCTTCCTTATCTGTCCCGGCTCTCTGTAGTGCCTGTTCTAACCTTCGCTGAGAGCAGCGGGGAGGCCCAGGTAAAGACTATTTTGAACCAGTTCTGCACCTCTCGCCTTTGAGCGTGTGTTCAAGTCACCTGGATTCAGGAGGTCTGGGGTAACCCTTGAGAGCCTGCCATCCTGACAAGTTCCCATGTGATGTCGATGTTTACTACAGGGAAACAATGTGTTGGCTCTGCCCAAAGTAACAACACAACTCCATCTGTGTCCCAGTGGAAGTTTAGCCCTATAAATGCAAGGTCTCAACTCATTTCAAAGAGACCCTGAGATCTGTGACACGAGGTAGTCTTCTTACTCTTTAGTACCGTATAGCTTTGTAAATCTTTTATGGGGATTGTGGGGTCAGACAAGGCCATTTGAGAGCCAAATTGCTCCCTGAAAAACCAGGTTGCTACACATGAAGTTTCAGGAAATCTCAAGATTTGCTCAGAAGAAATGAACAAGGCAACGAGGGGACCTCAGGACATATTTAACAGTGAAGGTGACCTCCCTGTTTCCCCACCCATTTTGGGGGGATACTGAACTTTAATGACCTTTATTGGCTGTGGGGGGGGGCAAGTGTGTGGGGGAAGTGTGGTGTGCATGTACACACGTGTGTGTGCACTCATTCGTGCATGTGCCCGTGGAATCCAGAGGCCAATCATGTTTGCTGTCTTCCTCTATCACTTATCCACCTTATTTTTTGAGGTAGTTTCTCACTGAACCTAGAATTTGATGATTTGGCCAGACTGGCGGGCCAATGCACCCTCAGGATACTCCTGCCTCAATCCAGAGCCAGGATTGTACATGTGTGCCAATATGCCAGGCGTTTTACATGTGTGCTGAGGATCTGAACTCGGGTCCTCATGCTCGTATGGGGAGAGCATTATCCACCAAGCCATCTCCCTTGCCCCGTCTCCATATTTTGAACTGTGTAGAACAGTTTAACTTCAGAATGCATAGATATGTACATACCAGTGTCTATATGGAAGTGGATGTCTGAACGTAGCTTTGGAAACAAGAGACTGCTTTGGGCACAGTCCCAGTTGTGTCTGCAGGTGACTGGTGATGGCGTTTGCTCCTCTCTGCTTCATGAGGCTTCTGTCCCCTTTTAGCTTTGTGGATGGAAACAATAGCTCCTGAGCACTCCCTGTGTTCAATGCCAGCTTTTAGTGTTTCCTAGAGCCTTTAGCGTGCGATCATGTCTGAGATCACATCTCTTGATGGATGGATTTCCAGCTTCAAATGGTAGAAGAGAGGGCTTTGTCTGAACTTCCTTCCCACTTCACTTACATTCCAATATCTTGGTAGAGAGCTATTACATGAAATTGATCCCTCAGCTTTAGGTAACGGGTGTTTGCCGCACCGTTATGTGCCATTATAGAATGTGCTGCTATTTGTCACTTTGTCATGACATCCAGCCCAAGCTTCTCTCTTGCTAATAAACCTCAATTTGATTCTGGGTGGCAGTGTGCTCTGATCTGGGAGCAATGATACTAATGGCTGTAGCTTACATATGTTCTTACTATGTCCCAAACACTCACTTACATGTCCGTAATGGATTTGGATTCTGCCACATGCTTCATGTGACCATTGACCCTGGATTCTATACAACTAGGGGTGGCCATGGTGCTCCACCCTAACTCCTACTGCCCAGCGAGAGTCAGGATGTCAGGTGGACAGGATAAGGACGTGCTTCTGGGTGGCCTTTGCAAATGTGGAGGCTTGACTCCACATCCCAGTGACCGTGGAGTGGGGACAATGGTGACTGCCTCATGGGATTTGTGTGAAGGCCAGAGAACTTATACACAACACTCTTAAACCAGTATTCATCAATGGAGATATTCCTGCCCGCCCCCCCAAGAGAAGAGGTGTGTGGTACTTTGATATGAATTGGCTCCTGTAAACTCATAGGGAGTGGAACTATTTGTAGGTGTGGTTTTGTCAGAGTAGATATGGCTTTGTTGAAGGAAGTGTGTCACTGTGGGGACAAATTTAGGGGTTTCCTATGTTCAAGATACTTCCTGGTGTCTGAGTTCATTTTCTGTTGCCTTCTGATCAAGATGTATCCGTGACTATGCCTGCTTGCATGCCGCCATGCTCCCGGCTACGACGGTAATAGAACTGAACCTCTGATCTGTAAGCTGCCACCACAGCTAAGTTTGGATGGAATATTCTATAGTCCACTTGAGTCATAAGATCTGTTAGTTCCCTTATTTCTGTTAATTTTTTGTCTGACTGACTTGTCCAGCAGTGAGAGTGGACGGTTGAAGTCTCCCACTATTAGTGTGTGTGGTTTAATGTATGATTTAAGCTTTAGAAGTATTTATTTTACATATGAAGGTGCCCTTGTATTTGGGGTATAAATGTTCAGTATTGAGATTTCCTCTTGATGGATTTTTCCTGTGACTAATAGAAAATGTCCTTCTTTGTCTCTTTTAGTTTGAAGTCTATTTTGTTAGATATTAGGATAGCTATACCAGCTTGTTTCTTAGGTCCATTTGATTAGAAATTTTTTTCCCCAACCCTTTACTCTGAGGCAATGTCTATCTTTGAGGTTGAGGTGTGTTTCTTATATGTAGCAGAAGGATGGATTTTGTTTTTGTATCCAATCTGTTAGCCTATGACTTTTTAATAGGTGAGTTGAGTCTATTTATATTAAGGGATATCAATGACCATTGATTGCTAGCTCCTGTTAATTTAGTTTTCGTTGTTGGTGATGTTAACTTGTGTGTTTTCCTTCTTTGGTATTTGCTGCTGTGAGATTATCAATTGTCTGTGTTTTTGTTGAGGTAGCCAACTTCCTTGGGTTAGAGTTTTCCTTCTAGTACTTTGTGTAGGGCTAGGTTTGTGGCTAGGTATTGGTTAAATCTGGTTTTGTCATGGAATATTTTGTTTTGTCCTTCTATGGTGATTTTAAGTTTTGCTGGGTATAGTAGTCTTGGCTGGCATCCGTAGTCTCTTAATGTCTGCATAAGACATTACCTTCTGGCTTTCATTGTCTCCATTGAGAAGTCAGGTGTAATTCTGATAGGTCAGCCTTTATATGTTACTTGGCCTTTTTCCTTTGCAGCTCTTAATATTCTTTCTTTATTCTGTATATTTAGTGTTTTGATTATTATGTGCTGAGGGGACTTTTTTTGATCCCGTCTCTTTGGTGTTCTGTAAGCTTCTTGTATCTTCCTAGGCATATCTTTCTTTAGGTTGGGAAATTTTTCTTCTATAATTTTGTTAAATTTAATTTTTGTACTTTTGAGTTCAACTTCTCCTTCTTCTATACTTATTATTCTTAGGTTTGGTCTCTTCATGGTGTCCTAGATCTTCCTAGGTTTTTTGTATTAAGCTTTTGTTGGATTTAATGTTTTCTTTGACTAATAAGTCTGTTTCAGTGCTTGAGGTTCTCTCTTCCATCTCTTGTATTCTGCTGTTTATGCTTTCATTTATGGTTCCTGATAGTTTTCTCGTGATTTCTGTTTCTTTAATTCCCTTGGATTTTGTTTCCTTTATTATCTCTATTTCAGTTTTCAAGTCTTGTATAGTTTCTTTCATATGTTTGATTGCTTTTTCTTGGTTTTGTTTAAGAGATTTGTTGATGTCTTCTACTTTTTTGTTTGTCTTTTTCTCCATTTCTTTCAGGGAATTTCTCATTTCCTCTTTAAGGGCCTCAAACATTCTCCTGAAGTTATTTTTTAGGTCATTTTCTTCTGCTTCATCTATATTCGGTTGTTCAAGTCTTGCTGTTGTAGGATTACTAGACTTTACTGATGTCGTGTTGCTCTTTGTGGTGTTGCATGTGTTCTTACATTATCTACCCATATTTTTCTCTAATTGGTGTGGTGATCAATCTTCCAGGTACCAGTGGATCCAAGGCTCAGATGGTTGCTTCTTGTGGTGTAGTCAGTCTCACAGTTCCAGTTACCCCGTTGGTCACTCCGTGTTCATGGAGGTTGCTCCATGGTCCCATGGAGTTTGCTGTCTCAGGCCTGCTCTGGCTTTGATTGCTGGCTCAGACCTGTTTCTGTAAATGTCCCTGATCTGAATCTGCTCCTGTGGAAGGTCCCTGGCTTGGGGTTGGTCCTGCAAAGGTCTCTGGTTCCTATCTACTTCCTTGGAGGTCCCAGAATTGGGTGTTCCCAGACCCACAGAGGACCTGGCTCAGTCCCACTCCCTCAGAGGTCCCAGACTCATGCCAGGACCACAGAAGTCTCTAGTTCTTGCCAACTCCCTCAGAGGTCCCAGACTCATGTCCAGACTCCCTCAGAATCATGCCCATATCCACAGACTCATGCCTGGACCTGCAGAGGTCTCTGGCTTCGGCCCACTCCCTCAGCAGTTGCTTCCCTGTACCTGCTCCTGAGAAGTTCACTGTCTCAGGTCTGCTCTGGCCTAAGTCTCTGGGTCAGTTCTGCGTCTATAAATGTCCCTGGTCTGCATTCACTCCTGCTCCCATGGAGTT
The DNA here is from genome assembly GCF_000317375.1 of Microtus ochrogaster. Classification (NCBI taxonomy): domain Eukaryota; kingdom Metazoa; phylum Chordata; class Mammalia; order Rodentia; family Cricetidae; genus Microtus; species Microtus ochrogaster. Next base: position 9,207,313 of record NC_022033.1, on the reverse strand, counting down.
CACTGCCTCAGGCCTGCTCTGGCCCAGGCTGCTGGCTCAGTCCTCCCATGGAGTTCCGTGTCTTTACTCTCTCTTTGAATCTCAGCCTTAATCAGTGGAAAACTACAGAGGTCACATGTCACTACGGAATCTCCTTTGCTGTGGAGGAGTGACAACACAGAAGCAGTCTGTGTCTCTGTGACTCTTGTGGCCATTGCACCAGCTGGGTAGCCTGGTGCTATCTCATTGTCATCCAAAATGACTCTAGGAGCTGGAGAGGTGGCTCATGGTTAAAAGCACTGGCTGTTCATACAGACGGTTCTGTTAGGTTCCCAATGCCCATATGACCGTTCATAACTGTAACTCCTGTTGCAGGTGGTCTGATGCCTTCTGCTGGCCTTTGCAGGCACTTATATACACATAGTGATCATATACATACACAGGCACATAAATATACATATAAGAATTTTTCTAAACGATTCTGCTAAGACACTCTCTGTCAGGTTTCTATAACTCTCAGCAGACACAGCCGTGACTGATAGCAAGGATAAACCGCCCCCCTTTAGTTTAATGGCATTATTTGATACCTCGAGTCCCTTGAGGAAAACAATCCTGCTGTCTAGTTTGCTTCAGTGGGCTCTGCTTATCACAAACACACCAGAATAAAACGTTTCATTGAGCAGCTACTCTGTAATATTGGAGTTCTGCTATCAAATGCACTAACTAAAGTGACATGGCGGATCATGTTTTAGAAGTGTAAAGAGACTCACAAATTTAGTATAATCTTTAGGACGTATCGATACCATGATTTTTTTAACCCTCTTTTTTTCTGAGTGGCTAGCATATATTTGAGAGAGAGCTGGGCTAATATACACCAGGAAAGAGAGAGAACAATGCTAGGCCTGGTTCTCAGCTGTCTGGAGGGAATGCTGATATTAACTGCTGGTTGCCAGGCAGTGACAGGAGACACAGACCTTTGTGGTAGTTAGCTACGTGTGACTAAGCTGCCTGGGAACAGGAAATGGTTTTTCAGGTGGTTTGACTGAGGTGTGATGTGTCCTTGTGTCCCCAATAGCCATAGACATCCTCCTAGCTGCGCGACTATCACACATCACCAAGTTTGACTCCTTTATTACTGCGGAGATGCAAAAGTAGTGCTAGCTTTCTGGGTTATTGTGGGAATTCAATGAGATTATAAACACAAAATAAAATTAGCCTCAAGTATTTGAAGCCTTCCGTCGGTAAAAGAAAGAAGAAAATATGGAAAATTCCTTGTGTGTAAGCAAAACTTTATCTTTTGATGGTTCAAAATTTGGGGAGTTGAGCTTTTTGATGTTTTTTGTTGGTCCAAGTGTGAAGCACAATTATGAAAAATTTAGAGACAGATATTGGGGTTCAACCCAATGACCAGAAAAACAAAGCAGCCAGTTACTGGCTCTTACCACCACCTCAGTCCGAAATAGCGATCCTGCCTCCAGGAATCTCAGGATGAGACTGTGCCTGAGAGCTGTCTCCTCCCGTTTTATATTCCTCTCTAGGGCTGAGATTAAAGGTGCACACCACCACTGCCTGGATTTTATAGCAAACTAGTGTGGTTGGGATTAACGGTGTGTGTCACCACTGCCTGGTCTATAAGGCTAGCCAGTGTGGATGATTTACTTTTCTGGTCATCAGGCAAGCTTTATTTATTAAAATACAAATGAAATGCCACTGCACTAGTGCTTGCAGACACCGAGTGGCTTCTGAGTGAACTAAAAGTCCCTACTTCCTGCAAGCTGGGATGGGTACATCTGATTTGTGGTTAAAGTTATAAACAACCTGCTGGTTGGCTCCCCACTACCAAAACAAAGCAACCAAGATGGCCAAAGTGAAGAATAGGAGGATGTCTGAGGGTTGCAGTTTAGACCTGCTGGCCCCTGATCATTTTCTGTGACCCTTTGCACTAATGATGAGGCGGTTTGTTGTGACTAAGAAGCGTTTTGGTGGCTGAAACCTACTCATCTCTTGGCCAGCAAGCAAATGAGGATGAAGAATCCCACAACTCCTTAAAGCATCTCCAATGCCATAAAGACCTCCTGCTAGGCCCCACCTCTTCTGGGTTCCATTGCCTCCCAGCCCCACCACCCTGAGGGCCTGGCCTTTAGAGCCTGCATGGCCCACATGTTTGTCCCCAGGGAATAGATGGGCCAGTTGTGTTCTCACAGGCTGGGGAACCAGCGTCAGAAGGGAAAGGCAGTCTGATACATGTTCCAACATGGGTTAAGCCCCCACAGCCTCATGTTAACTGATAGAAACCACAAGCAAGTGACCACACATTGTGGAATTCAGTTCATGCAAATCGTCCAGAGAAAGCAGAAATGTACAGACAGAAAATGGAGGCGAGGTTGCCGTGTGTTTTTGTTAGCCTGACAGAGGCTGGAGTCACCTGGGAAGAAGAACCTCGAGAACAAATTATCTCTATCATATGAGCCGGTAAGCAAGTCTGTGGGGCATTTTCTCCATTAATGATTGATATGGGAGGACCCGGCCCTCTGTGGTCCTGGGTTGGATAAGAAGCAGGCTGAACAAGCCATGACGGCCAAGTCAGGAAGCAGTGTTCCTCCCTGGCCTCTGCATCAATCCCTGCCTCCAGGTTCCAGTCGTGGCTTCCTTCAGTGATGCACTGTGACCTGTAAGCCACATAATCCCTTTCCTCCCCAAGTTGGTTTTAGTTAGTGTTTTATTGCAGCAAACAGAGACACTAACTAGGGCACCTAGGTTTGTGGATGAGGGAAAAATATCCCAGCGTTAGCGGATATGAGAGGTATGTTTGAGGAGCTGAAATATTCTAATACCAATCTTTCATACATACATAGATTAATTACATATATACATAATATATTAATAGATATAACGATGTAAATATTTATTACGTATTATATAAATATGGTGCATGATGTTACATGGCTTTGCACATTTACTGAAAAACCAAAAATCAGTGCAATGGGTAAATTTTTGCTATATAAATTATACCTTAAATGGTTTAAAAAGGAGCGTACTTCAGGGTTGGATACACTTTAAAGCACCCCATCTTCCGAGGCAGGGTGCTGTTCCTGTCCGTTGTTTGGTTGACAAAGACAGTATTCTGCTTTCAGCCTCTCACTGTGGCACAGCACTGACCAAAAGCAACTTAGCGGAGGAAGGGGTTGACGCGGCTTACACTTCTGGGTCACAGTCCGTCATCGCAGGAAGCAGGGCGAGAGGTCGCGTAGGAGCTGAAGCTGTGGAGGAACGCGGCTCACAGCCTCACTCACTGGCTCGCGCTCATCTTTCTGCTACAGCTCAGGCCTTAGTGGTGAGGGAATGGTGCCATTCACAGGGCGCTGAGCCCTCCTCCTTCATCAGTCACCAAATAATCAATAATCAACAGGCGCGGACAAAGGCAAGTGTGCTCTGGGCAATTCCTTCCCCCTTGGAGGCTCCCTTGCTCACGGCCACATTAGGTTGTGTCAAGTTGACAGTAAGAAACAACCAGGACAGATGCTTCTGGTCGAGTTCAACTAAGCGGAGGGGTGACCTTGATAGATCTGCTAGGAATGCTGGGTACTAGAAGGGGTGTTGGACATTTATGAACCTCGGCTATGCCAAGGGCTAAAACTTCTGTCCCCCCCCCCCCCCCCGTTTGGTACTTTGCCCAGAATAACTTCGTCTGCTTGTAGAAACATTTTTTTTTCTCAGCTTTTATTGCAAAGATTTGGTCTCAGTCATCAGGGCTACAAAGTTCAATTTGGTGGCTCGAACCTTGCTTGATACAGGCTTGCGGTGGGTTGAAAGAGTACCATCCCCTACAGGCTACGGTATTTGAAGACTTGGTTCCCAGTTGGGGGTGCTGTTTGGGCAGGTGGCGCTGCCTGACTGGAAGAGGCACAACCTGGGGTGGGTTGTGGGTTTGAGAGGTCATGACCTCACTGCACCCCCACTTCACGCTGTGCTTCATGTTTGCCGGCAAAGGGGCGCCCTCCCAGGTCCCTTCTTTAACACCCTACCACCGTGTTTCCCTACCACGAACTCTTACCCTCTGGAGCCAGTTGTAAGCCAACAGTTGCCTTGGTTGTGGCATTTTATGACAGCAAAGCAGGGTAACTCCCACAGAGATGATACTAGTTTCACTGCCGTTTTAACCGTTTTACTCCCATGACCCTGTGCACGGTTGTCCCTTTTTATAGTGTGCTTAATCTAGTAGGCTCTATCACTTGTTAAACAATAGATGGGTTGGGGATAAAAATATAAGGAGCACACAATTTCCTGTACCTGCCACGATGCTCCTGTGCTTTTAAAATTAACCAACACTGGCAGCGTCGCTGGGGGTGGCTGTCATAAATACATGGACACAAGTAGGCACGCGCACGTTTGATGTATGAGACACACAGATATAGGTGTAAGCATGAATCCTCAGCTGGAAACTGGGAGCAGCTAGTGAAAATTTGTGGCTAGATTTAAATCTCGAGAAACAGGTCTTTAGAAAGGACACATTAATGCAAGGTAGGTTTTACCAGGAAACACTCGGCAATAATTCTTTTGCTACAAGTCATACATTACCAGGCAATTAGGATTCCAAATACTTGTGGTCGAGGCTCCATGATTCACATTCAATTGTTTCTTTTCAAATGATTCCTCGTGACCTTGGGAAAGCTTCAAGGACATCTAAGGCTTAAAGGATCCCATCAAAAATGCCCCTTGAAATCCCAAACTACGATTGGTTGCCAAGGTACTATATTCCTGCCTCCTGGCGGTGGGTACCCAGGTCGTCTTCGAAAACTTGTCTCGCCATCTCATCAAGAGCAGCGTGAAATTGAGCCTGCAATTAAAAAAATAAGCTCTCTCCCCCTCCCCTCCGCCCCAGCAACCTCTCGACCCAGCCAAATTGAGGGTCATCAGGAAACAGGGGAAGAGGTGCTTCCACGATTTCAAAGATGCCTGGCAGGAATATTACTTAATTGAGCCGTGCTTTCGAGCTGTGTGGAATTGTTCTTATTAAAAATTCAATAAGAACAGTGGAGAAGAGCATGGGAGGCTCTTGAAGATCAGAGCCGTGTGAGATTCTCTTAAAAGGCTTACATTAGGCTCTGTGGCTCTGTAGCCAGCATCTCCAGACCCTACCTGTACAAAATGCAGCTTTTAGCCTCTTCCCGAGTTTACTCCAGACACATGCTGTTAGCCGAGGAGCAGCAACGGGATGTTTACACAGTGCTCTTTGAGCGAAGGTTTGCATCTCTGCTGTGCTGTCTAGCCAGCCCCACAACATCTTTTGTCAGCCCCGCCCTCCTTGGCCTGCCCTGCCTTTGTCACTGGGGTTAACAGGTCCTGTGTGTGATTCTCTTCCTTATGTTATCACTAGTTTGTTCCGTGTCTTGGATGAATGGAGGAGAAGATGGCACTCTTGAACTCAAGACAGTTGTGAGAAGATCTGCACAAGATGGGGCTGCTGTGGGTGGTGGAGGGGCTCATGGGGCTGCATCACACTCCCCTCCAGCCCTTATTTAGAGCTGATGACTGATGGGAGAGGGACAAGGGACAAACATTCTCTTCAGTGGTGTAGTCACTGGTAAATTGCCCATATTTCACGGATGCTCCTACAAAGAACCCCAATAAAACTCATTGGCTATACACACGGGGAGGGAGGGAGGGAGAGGAGAGTAGAAGAGTAGAAATGTAATAACTAGTCCCCCCATCTTAGCACAATTGACTCCATTTAGGGCATACAACTCAGCACATAGATAGCACGGTCTGCCAAAATGAAAACAAAGACCAAATTCATCAAAGTCCACAGTTCTGGGAAAGTCTCTAAGTATACTAACCCTTGCTTTTTGGCTTCTTTAGTTCTGCTTCTAGCTAACTGTTCTTGCTAACTGAAGTGTGTTGACCAAGGATACTGTGTTTGTGCTTAAAGGCTCACCCTGAGAAAGGCTCGGGGCTATACCGGGATCCCAAATAGCCAGTGTAGTCCCTGACTGGCTAATAAAGGCTTTCTATTGACTCACCCTGGTGTCTGAACAGTCTTCTCCGGTGGATACCCCACAACAGAAGGAGGCAGGGTTGAGAAGAGACAGATGGCCATTATGAAAGGAAGGGGGACAAGCAGGGTAATGAAGAATGGATAGGATACGTTTAAATTACATTATGTACATGTATGTAAATGTTATACTGCAACCCTTCCTTATATGCATAATAATATATATTAATGAAACATTAAAAACTCTCCTAGGTCAACATTAGAGATCTACTTCAATAGATGACATATATGTAAGGTTCACATTGGTTTAAAAAACAACATGTAAGCCACAACATTGCACAACCTTCTTCTGTAACCACGCAGTGTGGGAGAAAGGTAGGCATCCTGTCCTTTTGACACCAGGTGCACAAAACATCTCCTTGTTTTCAGGGCTTCTCGGTGGACAAGAGGTCCAAACACGACCCTTAAGGGTTGCAGCAGCAGAACCATCCTGGCGGCTCACTGTGGAGCCGTCTCCTCCCATGTGGACCAGGTGACCTCCACCTTCTCTTGTCTCAGTGCTCAGTGTCCTCTGGGGACAGCAGAAGGCCTGATGAAAGTGAGTGGTGTCTTCAGGTTTCACATTCTGCGTCAATGCCCTTGGAAACAGACTTCTCAGTTTGCGTTGGAAACAAAACCAACTTTCACTTGTCGTACGTGAAGGTCCTTTGTCCATTTCGGAATCTCTTTTATAAAGCTCTTTTATAAAGCTCTGAATCCAATGCAGTCGTCGTTAAATGGCAGGAGTTTTCACAGAGGACAGGAAAGATGGGCTGCAGCCGACGCAGGGCGAGCGTCATAAAGGGAGAGAAGGCCATGCGTCCTACAGATATTTGCAGGAGCGGCCACAGCAGCAGCCTTTTGTCATATTTAATGGTGTGGCATAGGCTTCACTAAGGGGCTAGACAACCAAAGGACTTGAATCCTAGCGCTTGGATCTGATTGCAGATGACCATGATGCATATCTCATTGCTAGCTCCCGTCATTCCTCCACAGTGGATTCTTTTAAACTAGATTCACTTGGATCTGAAACCAGGGATAAATAGGGGGAAAAAAAACCCTATGCATGTGCATTTGCATATGCAGATTTACTCAGACCACAGACTCTGCATTCTGTCCAATACCTGCGTATTCCAATTGCTGCGTATGTGGCAATGGGTTTGCAGCATACTGGATTGCAAGTTATCAAGTGTTCAAGATTCCAACATTATAATCCTTTTCTGAGTGTAACTGACATAATTATTGTTTTCGATGAAATCAGGGATTTTCTTTATGCGATCTATTTTTAAGGAGATAGATATGTTCAAGCTTACAGCGCACAAGCGCCCATCATCTAATTCCATTCTGCTTTCACACTCCGTGCTGATTTCCTTTATGTCTTATTGGGGGTTTCATCCAGAAGATGGATGACTGGAGGGAAAGAAATAGAATTTTTTTTTTGTCCATCATAAACATTAGTGTAGTAGGTTATAACTAGCTTATGTATGAGTGATACTTTTTGTGTACTTTAAATCTAGCATTTTTTCATATTTAACCCATATCTACACATCCTTTGATTGCAAGTGTGCTGCTTGCAGTTTCTGTGTTGTTTTATTTTGAAAGCACAAGGTGTTTCCAGATCTCAGATAATTTTATCGCATGACATAGTAGCCTCCAGCTTTGATATGTCTGTAGGCTCATCTTCCCGCAAGCTTTCATCTCTTGCTGTTGCCTTGTAGGTTTCTGTTTTTTCCTCTTGTAATGTTGCAAGGAATCTGATCTCAATATCTTTCTGTTGTCATTTGTATGTGAAATTAGTATCCCTGAAAATCTAGAAGGAACAAGGTGGCTTGGTAGAATGTCGCTGGCCTCTGAGCCTCCTCTTTCTCAGTGTTCATACAAAGTACACAAATACGCCAGCCTGCTTTCAGAGATTTTAGTGGCTCTTATGTTAAACTTCCTAACTCGTGCCTTTAACTAAATGTGATTTCTCTTCTCTGGGTCACCACATGACACTTTGACCGCTGCCACTGCGGCTTCTGTGGTGCGAGCAGCTCCCGCCTCTTCTGTCTGGTGAGAGGGCTCAGTAGGTAAAGGCACTTGCCACCAAGCCTGTCAACCTGAGTTCGATACCCAGCTTCCACATGATGGAAGGGTAGAGACCACTCTCTCGGGTTATTCTCCAGCTTCCATATGCACAATGATGGTGTGCTTATGACCACTAAACACTTTCAGACTCACACAAAACCAATCAAACAAAAAATAACTAAATGAACAATGTAGTTATAGCCCGACCTCCTGCTTTCATGGACCTTTGAGAGGCCTTAGGATTCTTGATTTTTATCTATGATCTTAAACTTGTCCCTGTGCCTTCCAGTAAGATCCTATGAGCCATGTAGGGTTTGTCTTCTTCTCAAGTCCACAGACATCCCATGTGCCTTTCCTGCTTTCTTGGCATACCATAGCCTGATCCACTGAGAACCTGAGGCTCTCCTTCACATGTGTCCTACTGAGATACAGAGTTTGTAGCAAGGCCTCATTCTTGCTATAAAAATGATACATTGTTACCGTTATCCTTGTCTTACCCAAAGCATCCCAAGACCGGTTATCAAGCCTGCATAGTTTAAGGGAGCACCCATCTGTTTCCTCACCTCTCTGTAGTGCACAGGTCCATGTGAGAGGTACAGGCTTAGACCCTCGCAGGTTAAAATTCAAAGTGCTGGCTGGGATGTGTTCCCACCCAGAGCCTTAGGGAAGAAATCCTCATAAAAGCCCAGTATATTCTTGGTAGAGTCCAGTTCCCCACAACTCTTGTGCTTCCTTGGCTTTCTACACAGCTGTTATCACACACTGGGATCCAGGAGGTCATTTCAAGGTCTCTTCCATCTTTAAAGGTGAAGATGTATTGGTGGATGAGGAACCTGACAGTAAAAAACGTGGATGCTGAAAGCACAATAAGTGAATGGGTAGATAAGCACACAGAAAAAGTTTAATGCGCATTCAGAGAAAAAAAGTAACGGAAGACCCAGACTCGTTATTGTTGACAGAGGTTTCTGTCCCACATAGTCCCACAGCCATTCAGTGTCAAAGAAACACACAGAGGTCTACATTATCATCAACTGGTTGGCCTATTAGCTTAGGCTTCTTATTAATTAATTCTTACATCTTAACCCATTATTCTTGTTTGTGTTAGTCACATGACTTGCTACCTTTCCTCAGCGAGGCATTCTCATTTGCATCCTTTACGTCTGGGTGACAACTGCAGACTAAGCTTTTCTCTTCCCAGAATTCTCCTGTTCTCGTCACCCCTCCTCTACTTCCTGCCTGGCTACTGGTCGCCCCACCTCTACTTCCTGCCTGGCTACTGGCCAATCAACATTTTATTAAACAAGTACAAGAAACAAATCTTTACACGATGAAACCATTGCCCCGCAGCATTATTATTGAGTGTCTCTTGAAGGTCCATGAATCATCTTGAGTGGAAAATGTTATTCAGCTTCTGATAAGGAAGCCCAGTTCACCAATATCTGCACTATCATTGACTGATGACCCCTCTAATAGAAGATCTAGACTTACAGGGTGTGAGCAACACACAAAGTGGGTAGTGTATCATGGCATGCAGGAAGGCGTGAAGCGTGAATGAGGAGGTATGCATGGGTTCAAGGCAGTCCACACTTCTAGTCACCATTATTTGCCTGACTGTTCTGGTTCACGTCTCTGTTGTGCTAAAGCAGCATGACCAAAAGCAGCTTCAGGAAGAGGAGATTAGATGCCATCATGAAG
>NC_022033.1:9194293-9197241 GCF_000317375.1 Microtus ochrogaster | reverse complement strand
CCCCCCTCCAGTAGAGTTCCCATCATTCTTTACTTTCTAAATGGGCTCTGATCTCATATCCATCCCCTAATAAATCAGAACACTAGTAATCTGTTTTACAATAGGCACTGCTCCTCATGGGACCCCGTGTATTTATTCAGAAATATATGTCATAAAGAGTGAATGAGACACTAATACTCCGAGCTAGGAAAAGTAATACTGTCTATTAGGGAGAATCAGCATTTGTTAGCATAAGTAAGACTCTGAGCCTTGATTATAAGTGTCACTGTGTTAAAAAACATTGACTGAACCCAGTGTGAAATTACAAGCCTGCAATGCAAACACGTTTGGGGAAACGCAAACACATTTATCCATGCATTAATTCACTCATTTAACAGCGCTTCTTGGAGTGCGTAGCTGGGGCCAAGCCCGCTAAACATCTGAGACACTGGGCAAACTTGCAGACTGCATTGGCCTTGTGTTCTAGCACAGGGGTTAGCAAGCACATAGAAGAGTAAGTATGTCAGCCTTAACACATACCAACAGAGGCAATGGCCGTACAGGAAGGCTGTGCCATTTCACCCCCTTAGAAGGTTGGCAATCGAAGCCACAGAGATTTGCATGGCTGCCTTTCTACACCCATTGTTTTATTCCGTGGATGTCTGTAATTCACTCTTCCTGGGCTTGTACATCTATTTTTAATTTCAACTGGGTGAATGCATTTACATTGCTATCTAACCAATGATTATCAAACGCATGAATATTGCTGAGTTTTGTCCCAAGTAATCATTAAGGTACTTTCAAATTTCATAAAACATTTTTGAATTGTGTACTGGTGTTTTCACCCGGTTTTTTGGTTGATAATAATAATTTTAGTATACTATTAGCAATAATGACTACAATAAAAAATAATTATATTTATTCATTATTGGTGTGTGTGTGTGTGTGTGTGCATGTGTGTGTTTGTGTGTGTGTGCACACGCAGATGCCACCTGCACACATGAAGGTCAGAGGACAGCTTACCTTACTCAGTTCCTTCTTTTCTCCCTGTTGGCCGGGAGGACAAAATTCATGTCTTCAGTTGGCAGTAGATGCTCCACCTACTGAGCCATCCTGGCGCCCCTACAGATGCCCTCCATCTTCAGCCGTCACTCATTAGAGGTTCCCTTGACCGCTCTGTGTACTCAGGACATGGGGTGTTGTCTAACAGGGCATCCCTGTGGTGTTCTTGATATGTATGTCAGGACACCCAAACACTTTCGTCTCTCTGTGTGCGTGTCTGTCATCTCTCTCCCTTACTGCGTTGTAAACTTCAGAAGTGAGGTTTTAAGCCAGGGTTACCAGTACATGCCCTTCCTATTGCCCGATACATGGTGATACTTCCATGCATTTGTTGGATGAACGAAATCCACTCCCATCCCTTCCTTCTCCCTGGCTCCCTTCCTTCCTCTCTTTCTCTTCTCTTCATTCATTATTTCAGCTATTCTGCAAACATTTACAGAACCAGCAATGACACCGGCTAATTGATTTACAACGTGCCCGATGCCACACAGAACAATGAGTAAATGGAGCCTGCTCCTTCTTATGCAGCACCTCTTCAGTGAGAGCCTTGCATCTTCCCATACATCTACTCCTTACAACGGCCTGGTGATAGGCGCGTTATCCCCATTCAAGTAAGGATGCAAGGCCCAGAGAGGAGAGGCTAATTGCCTGTGATCACACAGCTAAGCATGGGCAGGCACAGAGAGTGATAAAATATTTCTGCAAATCAACCATTCTGATGTCTCAAGTACACTTGCAGCTGGAGAGAGAGAGAGAGAGAGAGAGAGAGAGAGAGAGAGAGAGAGAGAGAGAGAGTGTTCTGGAAATTATCTGTTATGCTTGGATAAACAGGGGCACTGGAGTTTAAGTTGGCATTTTTGTTTTGTTTGGTTTTTATCTTAAACCTTAACACAACCTTAGAAATAAGAACATTATCTAATCATAGCAGCTCCAGACTCCTTTAATGTAGAGGAATGGATGCCCCAAGAGGCATTCTAGAATGTTGTTTTGGGGCTCTGGGGGGAACACAGCAGTTAAGACTGTCCTCACTGTCGTTGGGGACCCCTCTACCTCCTCAGCTCTCTGCTCTTCTTCCAGCAGCTGGCGTATTACAACTCGGGCTGTTTCCTTGTCCGGTCTCAGTCCACACACGCCTGGAGAGAGCCTCTCTCCCTTCAGCAGCCTCCAGCCCTGAGCTAAACCCACATTGCTCCCACACAGGATGAGCACACGTTCTGCATGAATTCAACTTGCCAGAGGAAGCTACGTCCTGTGACTTTTGTCACAGATTCTTACTCTAGGAGCTTCCTTGGGAGGTGCCACAGTTTGGGTGTGAATTTGCCCCCCCCCCCAAAGGCTGAGATATGGGAAGCTTGGTTCCCAGTTGGCTGTGCTCTTTAAAAAAGGTCCAGAAACTTCAGTTGATGGAGCAGAGTTGGAGAGAAAAGGTCACTGAGCGCTCTTTCCTGTCCTGACCAGATTATTTCTGTGCTTCCTGTCCACCTTGGAGAACTTCTCTGCTCTTCCCTCCCGCCCCTCCTTCCAGGACTTTTACACTCTCCTCACGCAAAGCAGTAGAGCCTGGCAACCTCCACTGGAACCTCCAAGGCTGTGATCCAAAACAAACCATTCTTTCCTGAACCTACAGGAAGGGTGAGATCTGTGGGTACTACAGCTACTGTATTTACTGTCGGGAAGAGCCAAGAGCTTGTGAAGGTGGCGGGTTCCCTTTGAAAGAGGAACCCCAAAACAGCCAAGACATAATACACCCTTCCAGGTCACACTGCCTAGGCTGTGGATCCAGCTTTGGGCTGTGTTTTCTGTCACATGCAAGCGAAGTGAGCTGGTGCCAAGTAGATTTGCCAAGCAATGCCTGTCAGTGGTGTCTGTCAATGCCTGTCAGTGATGTCTGTCAATGCCTGTCAGTG
>NC_022033.1:9182445-9188586 GCF_000317375.1 Microtus ochrogaster | reverse complement strand
GACTGAGTCCACGTGTGCAGAGATGAGTTTAGTGCGGGACACAGGGATGTGGAGGGATGCAGACCTGAATTGTACCACGTGGAATCTGAACTTTATTCCATAGCAGCAAGGAGTCCCTGATGTTGCAGGTCTCTTTGGTCAGACTTTCTTTGGGACTGCCAGCTCCCAAATAATGACCTGGAGACTTAGTATTAATTATGGAAGTACGGCCTTTACCTTAGGCTTGTTTTCAACTAGCTCTTATCACTTAAATTAACCTCCCTCTATTAATCTATTCTACCACGTGACTTTTTACCTCTCCTCCATTCTCTATGTCTTCTGACTCCTTCTGTGTTTCTCTGGCATTTCCTACGCTGCCAGATTTTCCCTCCTCAGTTCCTCTCTTGTTGGAAGAGGAGCCACTTGTTGGTCCCCCACCCCCGGCTGGCTTAGGCCTGAAATAATCACACAGAAACTGTATTAATTAAAACACTGCTTGGCCCATTAACTCTAGTGTCTTACTGGCTAACTCTTACATATTAATTTAACCCATCTCCATTAATCTGTGTATCACCATATAGCAGTGGCTTACCGGCAGATGTTCGGCATGTCTTACTCTGGTAGCGGCTCCATGACATTTCTCTCTCCGCCTTCCTTCTCCCAGCATTCAGTCCAGTTTTCCCCACCTACCTAACTTCTGCCCTATCAACAGGCCAAGGCCATTTCTTAATTCATTAATCAATAAAAGCAACATATAGACAGAAGGACCTCCCATACCACTCTCTGCCCAGAAGTCCTGCCTAACCTCTCCTGCCTAACTATTGATCATTTAGCTCTTTTTAAAATCAATCACAGCAATACATCTTCACACAGTGTACAAATATCCTGCAATAGATGCTTATAGCACAACTTCCTACTGGTCTTGGCCTTCAGTCATGCTCCAAATGGCAGACAGACTTCCCTAGAAGAAAAATCATGTGATCATGGTGTCCCTTCATTTTTCATCACTAGATAACTTTCTGGGGAATTGAGCCTACAATTCATACTATAGGGTTTGGGGTGTGTATGTCAGAAATAGACCCAATAACAGAGGATATTGACGCCTGCTTTATAGCTACAACATATGTGTGCAGAAATGAGATGTGATTTAGACATAAATGGGCAGTATAGATGCTGCAGGAAACTCAGCCCCTGAGCATGGCTGTTGCTCTTTTGAAATCAGCACAGTGGCACTTATCTACAGGACATGGTCACAAAGTTAGATGGATTCTCCCAGGGAAAGAGGGAATGACTTGTGATGTTCTCAGGCCACTTACTTTTCCAGAGAATATTTAAGGGGCTAACAGTGGTTGGTGGGAGGGGCCTCTTTAGGCAGTGGAGTGGATGCCCAGGTCTTACAAATGCCTGTAAGAAGCTCCAGTCAGCTCATTGGCTCAACAAGGTAGACAGGGCTAGAATCATTTGCTCTGATCTGTTGTTGCCCCCTCTATCAGGGAAGACTTGAATAGACACCCTGGGGAAAGTCATTCAACCCACATGAAGCCCTGTGGTGGTGTTTTGTGGTGTTTTAACAAATAAAGCGTGCCTGATAATCAGAGCTCCGAGCTAAACCACAAGAGGCCAGGCAGTGGTGACTCACACCTTTAATCCCAGGGCTTGGGAAACAGAGGTAGAGGGATCGCTGTTAGTTCAAGGCCACTCTGGGCTACACGAGACTGAATTTGTCTAAAAGAGAAACAGCTCACACAAAGGTGATCACAACACTTGGTATCCCACGTCTTTAATCCCAGCACTAGGGAGGTGGAGAGAGGAGTGACATGGCTGGACAGAGAGAGGAATATAAGGTGGGAGGAGACAGGAGCTCAGGGCAGTCTGAGCTGCAGTCTGAGGACAGGATCGCCCCTTTGATCTGAGCACTGGTAGAGGTAAGAACTCTAGTGTCTGGCCGCTCTGCTTCTCTAATCCTTCAGCTTTCACACCCAGATAGCAGACTCCAAGCTTTTATTATTAAGGCCAGTTATAATTTGTGCTACAGAGCTATATACAGAGATATATTTATTTACGGTGGGAATTAGCTCACATAATTATGGAAGCCAGGAAGTTTTACCATCCTTAGCCTGAGACCCAGGAAAGCTGATGATGCAGTATTGGAGTTTGAATGAGATGGATGGAAGGTGCACAACCTTGAGTCCCCAGCCCAGGAAATCTGCTTTTGATCTGTATAAGTGGGAACTGTGTTTTAGAGAGAGAAAACTGTTACATCTTCATCTGTATTTTTTTTTTTTTGGTCTGTGCCTTGGTGGCCTTCATAACACCAGCTCATGTCGCTGAAGGTGGTTTTCATCTACTGGGTCCCTAGATGTCAGTGGCAATCATCTCACGGACATCCAGAAGACTGTTGTACTAGTTACGTGGGTATCTTAATCATCGTGTATGGCCGTGGGGGATCTAGCCCTTTTCTGAGAGTAGGTATCTTTGCTCCTAAATCACAGTTTTCTCTCTTGAACATCTGTGTTGAGGACCAGATCTGCTGAGGCTTTTCCCTGAGGCTCTGACATATGGAGAAGGAACGCATCTCCTGTATAAAGCCAGGAGCATGCTTGGCAGGAACCATAGCTTGTGCATGACCTCTTGACCCCAGCTTTTATCTTCTTTATCTTCTGTCTCTTCTATTTTTCTCATCTCTTGGCACCTCCCACTTAGGAACCTGTCACTGAGGAATGACCGGCTGGTCCAGGCCATGCCTGAATATTGTTTCCAACCAGGAGTCTTTTACTTTGCTCAGCTTCTGGCTTTGCTTCTTGTCGTCAGCAATTGATGCCTTGTCTACACTAAGGCCTCAGCTCCTTCTACCTTCTGGAAGTGTGGCTATTGCATGAGGAGGGGTCCCTTTGTTTGTCCCAGCTGCCCAGCTAGCTTACACCCGAAATAATCACACAGACATTGTATTAATTAAGTCACTGCCTGGCCCATTATCTCTAGCCTCTTATTGGCTAACTCTCACATCTTGATTTAACCCACTTCTAATGATCTGTGTTCGCCACGAGATCATGGCTTACTGGGAAAGATTTAGCATGTCTGACCTAGCATCTCCGTGGCGGATCTCTCTCTGACTCTGCTTTCTTCTTCCCAGAATTCAATTCTGTCTTCCCTGCCTACCTAAGTTCTGTCCTATCAGGCCAAGCAGTTTCTTTATTAATTAACCAATGAAAGCAACACACAAACAGAAGGACCTCCTACACCACGTCGTGACACATTTTGGGCGTGTGTTCTGCATAGTTCCTATCACTGTATAAAATTAACCTATTTTTATACTTCATGAGCTACTCAGTCTGAACTCTTAGATCTCCACGGGGCTGTCACCAGGAGGCAGCTGCCATCCTGCCATTGAGACAGTGCCGTGGGTGTTCGTGGTGACGGCAACAGAAAATAATCATATTTGAAGGGCGCTGAGAGGCCGGTTTCTTGGTGACCCATTAGACGTGTGTGGTACAGAGTTTCTGGGTGGTAGGGAGTGACGGGTGGGTCTATGGCTCACTGGGATGAGTTCCTGGAAGGCTGGTGACTACAGTTTTGCGTGTGTCGAAACAAAGTACTTGGAAGTTACCCTTTGCCAAGCTGTCAAAACGAAAATTAACAGTCAAGGAACTGGGGAACGTCGGTCAACTCAGGGAGGCGGCAGTGACAGCGGAAAAGAGGGAGGAGGAAGCAGAAGAGGAAGAGTGGGGAGAAAAATCAGAAAGGGAAGGAGGAGCAGGGGGCGGAGGGGAAAGAGGAGACAGATGATTCAGGTTCGCTTTCCCAAACCGGTTCAGACAGCTCTGTATGTTCCATTCCCAGAAGGCTCAGCTGCAATCCCAGATGTGAAAACCTGGAGGTGGGGAAGAGGAGGGGGAAGTCCCAGCTTTCAGGAGGCTGGAGGAGGAAGGGAAACCTCATGGGAAAAGCCCAGTACAAGGCTTGAGTTTATGACAAATTACCACGCTTAGGAGAAGAAACAAACAAACAAAACAAAAAATTATGAGAAATGTCTTGAGGATCGTGTTCAAAGTGCGATGGACTCTATTTCCGAGAGGACTTTAGCTGCCCAAAGTGTGCAGGTTGCTCAACCTCATGGCGAAGGAGGCAGCTGGGAACAAAGCAGAAGGAAGCTTCCCGCTATTTGGGAAAAGTGGCTGGTCTTGGTGGTTTTAAGAAGAAAGGAGGGAAAGGCATTTACAGAAATGGCTAAAAGCAGTCCTGTGGTACATTTAGCAGGAAGTTTAATATTGACTTTTGTTTTTCTGTTTATTTGTTGTTCTCCCCCCCCCCCCGCCCGCCCCGTGGAGAACTTAGGCAGAAGGAACTTTCATTGCTGAGGTACATTTTCTATCTGGCAAACTAGCCTTTCCCTCCTTGCTCTATGGTAATCTTGCAGACATAAGAAGTGAGGAGAAATGGCCTTCTGAGACACGGTAGCTCCTTGGGATCCCAGAGGAATGTGGTAGCTCAATGTTAGGTTTGTAACTATATCCCAGAAGATGGAAAGGCTACAGACAGAGGAAGGGTGAGAGGGTCTGATTAAGAAGTGAACATTTATATTTTTATTAGGTTTTACTTTTAACATAAACCATCTTGAAAAAAGTTTTACGATTTAGCATTTATGAATGACTAGATTTTAAGAAAATTGTAATATTTTTTTAGGGCATTTCAGTGCCATGAGTTATTTCTTATAGATTCAGATAATGACATTATAAATCTTTCTGGGGAGACAATTACTAAGGCAGAAATGGCCTGGTCCCCATTGGCTTTCGGGTTCAGTTCACTGACATATTGCAAGCAGGCTTACTGTGGTCATTAAAACCTGATTGGGGATTTATGGCCCCTCCTGAAACTCTCAGGACTTTGAGAAGTATTGAACAGAAAGGAATACAAAATGAAGTTACAAAGGAGAGTAGCCAGGCAATCATGAAAGAAGCAAAACTTATTCTTCCACCCAAGACTACCACGAGAATCATCCAAATTATCAGAAATGGGAGCTGGCGGGTTTTCACAGGGGCAAAGTTGCACTGGCTAAGCGTCGGCATCCCATGGGAAAGAGTTCCAGGTGAGAATCACAAGTTAAAGGGGAACTGGCATGAAGCTCCTCCCAGAACGCGCTTCTGAACACTTTCCTGGGGAGTGGAAAGTGTTCACTGGAGCGCGCTCTGCATCCAGTAGTACGCCATCTTCTGGGGAAGAAAAGGGAACACATGATGCTTTGTATGCAAACAAACAAGAGTTTTTTGGGGGCATTCAGTACTGCCTGTTCTATTCACTTTGATTCCCTGGTCTTGATCCCTCTATTCTTCAAACTGTATCTGCCTTATTTTTTGTCTAGTAAAAGATAGCCCAGCCATGTTCAAGTGTTGACTTAGCACAAAAGCATGGAGTGAGAAAAGGGACTGGTTGCTAACTCATCGCTGGGGAGGGTGGATGTGTCCCAGGCAGGCCAAGGGCAGTCCTTCCTGGAGGAGAGGGTGTGTGGCTTTCACCCATGACTAGGAACATAAGGCGGCATCTAGGACCACACCCCACACTCCCCCTTTGTCACACTGTTTATTGAACATAGCAGAGATCAGCCCCTCCACTCACAAGAATACAAACAAGGTTCAAAAATGCTTTTAGCACCTTGCACAAGGAACAAGATGAAAGTTTTGGGTTTGCTTCCTTCACTGTTTGAAGTTCCCTTAATGTAATAGCTTGGCAACTGGTTCGTCACGTCGAAAAAGAAAGTTTTTTTACTATAAACAAATCAAGCCTAAAAGAATTATCACACTGTTCTGCTTTCCTAAAACACTTTGTTCTCCTTGCCTGCTCCTTAGCACACAGCTTTTAGAGTGAACGAGGCCATTTGCATGAATCCTATACATGTATGTCTCCAGAAAAATACTTCAGTATGGCCACCTTGTTTTTTATAAAGGCCACCAGACATTCTGACATGGCCCACAGGGAAGATGGTAAACCTAAAGGCTCTTTGGTCTACAGGATGTCCCTTGACACATTCTGATTCTATGCTAAAGCTCCAAAGCAGTTATAGATGACATATGAACAAATACGTATGGATGTGGACTAATAAAACTTTATTGACAGAAATGGGCTGTGGTCCATAGTTTACCAATCTTTTCTTTTTAAGAGAACTCA
>NC_022033.1:9181825-9182267 GCF_000317375.1 Microtus ochrogaster | reverse complement strand
TAGAACTTGAAATTTATGAGCAATCTGACCTATAAGGGTGATGTGCCATTGAGAATAGCTGATGTAGCTTACCATGGATCCTGAGAAAACAAAGGCTAGCGTGTAGGAAGAGCTCAATGAATTCACTCTCACACCAACCAAATGCTTCCCCTTGTATGGCAGCTTTGTTTGCACTTGCTTGCTATTTTGAATAACTAAGAAAATCCATTCTTTTCTAAGGAGACTTTGAGAAATACTATCAAGCGAGTTAATTTAAAAGTCAAGACCAAATTGCCAAGTGATTGAAGATGTCCATCATTGTCTTAGGATAATTCGAATAATTGGTCCCCAGTGGGAGGTACTTTTTGGGGTATTTAGGAAGTCTGGCCTTGCTGGAGTGAGTGTGTCCCTGGAGGCAGGCTTTGAAAATTGAAAGACTAACACTATTTCTATTTCTTGCTCT
>NC_022033.1:9176422-9181127 GCF_000317375.1 Microtus ochrogaster | reverse complement strand
ATAAAACAAATCAAACAATTTATGAATCACTTGCTACTTTAAGTAATCTGAGTGGTTTTTGATGGCTTGGTTTCTGGGGAGTGAGTGTATCCCTGCATGAAAGAGCATTTAGGACACAAAACAACTATGTCAATGATGATGGAGACTCAGGTCCATGGGAATGGCAAGGCCTTCTCCAGGCCAGGCTCAGGAAATGACAAAACTTTCTTCTGGTTTGGGTACAGATGTCCAGAAGAGGTTGACAGTCAGCTAAAGCCAGTATGTGGAGAAAGCACCAAAGGAGATCCCCGCATAGCGTGGCTTCCCCCCCTCCCCCCGCACCTCAGATTGGGCACAAAGCACATCTAAACACCTGTTTTCACAGAGAGATCCTTTATTAAGCAGAGAAGAAAAGTTAAAGAGGCCGCTTTCTGACTCAGGCAGGAAACAGCAGCAAATGACCTCGCAGATGTCAATTTTTAAGAAGAGGAAAAGGGGAAGTCTGGGTTAGGATGGGATAGGGTGAGGTGGTAAAGGAGACAGGAAGAAGGTGAAGGGGACAACGAAAGGGGACATGGATATTTGTCCAGGAGGGACAAAGGTCTGCTTCTGCACAGAGGGAGACTGCAGTGGCACATAGGAAAACGGTAGTTTATAAAGGTAAAGGGAAGACCCATCTTAGGATGAGGTATTTAATTTTAATTAGGCATGTTAATTAGGTGAACCAAAGGGGGCTTTTGATAGCTGGACCTTGGTAGTCAGCCTCAGGAGAAGGAAGTGGCCAAGTAAGGGAATAGACCTTGGTGGCTAGCTTTAGGAACGTAGCCTCATTATCCCAGACAACAGAAGCCCTAGACTACTCCTCGACAGAGACCCTGACCCCTGCAGGGATCAGATGACCATCCTCCTTGTTTACACTGTATATACAAAAGGAAGGAGCTGGTTTCTGGGCTGTTATGCCTCCATCAGGGCACATGACTCACTGGGTACCAGTGTTGCCGTATGAGTGTCTGTCATTTCTGCATTCTCCATCATCAGGGCAGTCCCCAGACCATTAGGTCACAGCCAGGTGGTGCCAGATCAACAGGGACTCTGGGTGAAGCACACAAATAAAAGCAAGGGGGTGTTGACTTGTATTGGGGGGTGTAAAACATGGACAAATAGGGTTCAGAACACAGACTTGTCCCTGATTTCCCAAAGAGAGGCTGTAAATCTAGGGTTGGAAAAGATTGCAAGGCCAGTACGCAGCCAAAGACCCAGAGAAGCTGCTTATTTTTATTTTGGGCTTGTGGTGGATGAGCTGAGGTTGCCTAGACCACCATCCTCCTCACAAGAGAAAACAATTCCCTGCTTCAGGCCTTGAGGTTCAGGGCTCTGAGTACCATCCTGAAGGATCTAAGGGTGAACACCTGGTGTAGAATTACATTCAAGGCAGAATTCAGGGCCTTCTGCGCCCCTTTGGGAGATTCTTGTGATCCTCGTTTCTCTCACAAAAAGTATCTCCCTGAGCAGAACACTGGAGATCCTGGTCTGATCCTGAAGTGCCGAGGTTGGAGTTGCATTGAGCAAACTAATCCAGAAGTCACAACTGGAGAGCCTTCCAACCGCAGAGAGCTCACCTTAGCATCAAATCCTTTGCAAGCAGAGGTGCATTGCAGGGGGGACCCTCCTACTTTTGGAGTTTTTCTGGATTTGTGAGCAGGACGACCCTGAGAAGCCAGGCCAGAGGCTGCAGTGGTTTTGCTCCTTTCTCTTCTCAGTCCAGTTTCCGAGACCATGCAGAGCTGCTGCTGGCCTAGGAGTCAGACTGCATCAGGAGCATTAAAAACAAATAGGGGAAGATGTGGGGAGAGAGGGAGCCTCTACAATGAACATTGGATGACCTGAACACAGCCAAGTCAAAGACTCCAGTGCCTCAGACCCATGGGAATGCCAGCACCTTCTTCAGGTCTGGTTGGGGTTGGGAGTGTCGTATCCCATGCAAATAATTATTTTCCCAAAAGTCTGCTGTCTGCCAACTCTTCAGAGGCAAGTTTTACCAGCAAATCCCTTGGGTGCACTATCCTTCAAGCTCCTCCCACCACCACCACTGCCATCCATGCCTCAGAAGAGTCCACAGTAAGATCTTCAGATCACCCTGATAGGAGCTGGGGAAGGTCTTCACTGAGTGGAATTTTAACCTCTCAAAAGCTCCCAAACTGTACCCTAGGACTGACTTCATCAGGCCTCAAGGTCCAACCCATGGACTGACAAGCAGCCTATACCAATGAATAGCATTGTGGTGATTGAGCCTACCAGGATCCAGAACATTCTACTGTGCCCAGCACCCATCATATCACAGAGTTGGGCTGGGATGAGAAATATGCTAGGGATATCTGGAGGAAGCTTATCAAGAAAGGTTGCTATTATAAAGATTTGGAATCAGACTCCATCTTGCGTGACTGACATCTGGGCTAGAGGTTTGAACCAATGCTGCGATTTACACAGTTTTAGAACTGACCTCGTCAACTCTTGGGATTATGACATGACACATATCATCCCATCAGGCTTTTCCACACGGATTCTGGGGATCCAACTCAGGCCTCATGCTTACCTGGCAAGGACTTTATTGGTAAAATTGTGTCATTTTCCCAGCCTGATGTGTTGATCTTTGGCTGTCCCTGCCCTGTCCCCTCATAGCGGAGTTGATGTGGGGTGCTCATTTCTTCTTACTTCCCCGTCTCTGACATGTGGCTTGGAATGAGGTTCTCACGAACTGCTAACCAGCCTTTAGAATTGTCTCTGTCACTGGAGAGAGGACATCTCCCTCCCCTGGAGCTAATGAGCTTCCCTGGTGATCCTGAAGAGGAGTGGAGTGATGGCTAGAATGAGCTACCAATGGGACAGAACCTAGGATCACCTTGGAGATGGGTCTCTGAGCATGCCTACTAGGGATTATCTTGGTTACATTAATCAATATGGAAAGACTTTTCTTAACTGTGGGCAGGGAGGAGATTTTCGACTGCATAGGTAGAGAAAGCGTCCTGAGGGCTGTCATGTAAGCAAGTGTCCATGCCTTCTGTTTCCTGGTTAAGGACACAATGTGACCAGCTGCTTCAGGCTCCTACTGTCTTGAGTTTCCCGCCATGACAGATGACACTCCTGGGTTGTGAGCCATGGTAAATCCTTTCTCTCTTAAGCTGTTTCTTCCGGCATGCTTTATCACACCACTAGGAAAGTAAGTGGAGACCAGGGGTCTGCATTATTCCCTCCTGCTGTGTGAAAGCACGCTATAGTGACCAGATAGTGTCGGGAATGGGAGGGTCTCAAGATGTCCTCGAAGGAATGGGGGCAATTGGGTGCTTGGAGCAAACTCACACCAGGAAGTTTCTAGCAACATGAGATAAGAAAGTGGGGGAGAAGATGGCACAGGTAATTAGTGGTGGGTTAGCAGATCTTCATGGAGCTTTTGGTTAAAGTTTTAAAATCTAGGGTTTTGTGTTTGTTGTTTGTCTGGCTGTTTGATACTCTAATTTTTGCATATATAAAAAATAATATATTTCTTACAAAGACATTTTGCTTGACCAAGTGCTCCAGTATCTTGGGAAGAGTAGTTTCCATCAAAGTCATTTTAAAACATGTTTACAATGTATATACAGTTGTTCTTTCATGTCCATGATACATTTAGAATGATTTTCCAGCAAGAGATAAGTAGGTGACCCCCTCCACCCCTCGACTGATAACATTTTACACTGGGAGAGCAGGAAAGCAAATAAGCCCGCAGGGTTTTGAAAGCCCGGGGAAGAGAGAAGATGCACCTTCTTCCTGCCCTCTCTGTGTGCTCTCATTTTCTGCAGGAACCCACCCGCTCCGCTTTTAGAATAGCAAAGACCCAGCGTCCCTCCTTTTCCTGTGTCTCAGACTGGTGAAAGCTTCCAGGGTAGGTTTTCTCCAAAACTCAATTGTCCCCCATGCCTTGAAGGACATCTTGACACTGTCCCGCCCCTGCACTGTCTGGTCATTACATACAAATGAAGATGTCGGAGAATTCTGCCACGAGGTACACGGTGCAGGGAGAGCAACACGGAGCCGAGACTCGGGCCATGTTTTTCTGTTTATGTGCGTAAGTGCGTGTTTATGTGGGGTATATATGTGTGTGTGTATACAAGTACATGCATGTGTGTGTGTTTGAAAATGCTAGAGGCAACCTCAGCGTGTTTATGTGGGGTATATGTGTGTGTATACAAGTACATGCATGTGTGTGTGTGTGTGTGTTTGAAGATGCTAGAGGCAACCTCAGACATATTCTTCATGCTGTCCAATTTGTTTTGTGAGACAGAGTTTCTCGCTGGTACCTGGGTGTCCTTGGTTTGGCTAAACTGACTGATCCTCGAGTCCTGGGGACTATCCGTCTCTAATTCCACAGTGTTAGATTATGCCCAGCCTTTCCACATGGATTTTGGGGACTGAACTGGGGTTCTCATGCTTGTGAGGAAGGCACTTCCTCCGCTGAGTCAGCTCTCCAACTTTATGGTCTTTGTGTTTAATATGGCTCTTGTTTGATGTTGATTTATTATAAAAGAGGATTGGGAGAGAGATTCTAAGGCACAAGCTCAGTCCTCAGTGTCTCCACCCCATAGATCAAGTTTTTACCCCCATTTAAATAGCACTGCAGAAGAATGCAGCCTCCCTGCCCTCCTGGAGTGCGCCATCTTGTTAGGGACGTCCCTGAAAGCCCGATAAAGAA
>NC_022033.1:9161850-9176252 GCF_000317375.1 Microtus ochrogaster | reverse complement strand
TTCCCCAAGCATTGAAGCCACAGCAGGTGCAGTGCTGTGCCTTGCTTAAAGAGAGTGCAGCTACGGGGCTGAAAACCACCCAGTGGCTTCATGGTGCCAGTACATGTGTGTGCATACGTGCCCATGTATGTGTGCGCACACGTATAGATGGGTGTCTCTGAGTTTGTGTGTGTGTTCTCGCATGCGTCTGCAGAGGCAGTTTTGCTTTTCCAGGCCCTCATTCTTCTACGGTCTTCACACAGCTGTCTCACCTGAATGCCATTTGCTAAATGAGGCAGCAGCTTTGGATTCAGGGAAACAAAAGGAATGGTTGTCATAGTAACAGAGGCCACCAGGAACCATGGCGAGCATCTCCTCCTCCTCTTCTGAATCCCTCCCTCTGGGGGAAGGCTCTGAGATCCCCTCAGCTACAGGAGGATCCTGCCAGTGCTGGTACCCTGTGGGGGGCATCTTTCAAGGCTCTAGGCTCCTTTACCAACCTCATTGGTTGGCAGAGCTGGGCAGTTATCCAGTCGTTGGTTACTGAGGACAGACAGCAGCAATGAGACGGGTTCATGGCTCCAGACCAGACACTCCTTTGGAAGTGTTTCGCCTTTCTTACTCCTCCTTGCCCTGTTACTGCCCTGGCAATTTCCAGGAATATAAAATACACATCAGGGTGTATTTGAAACTCTGTTTACCAGGAAAATCTGTAGCATTCTCTGTAGCGCTGTCATAGGAGCCCCAAATCCTACCACAGATCACTCACTGTTCCCTCTCTTTGGAAGAGTCATTTTTTTTTGAAATATTCATCATGTTCTGATCAATTTGAACAGATCAGGGTATCTGTAAAAAGATAATGCTTGACAGCAAATGAATTGAAGCTCTTTTAATTGGAATGAAGTTCCCTTGTGAGAATTTAATTTTTTTATTGACATTTCCAGGAATCCATCCCAGATAATTTGAGACTTCCTTCTGAAATGACATTTTCTCCCCTCTCTTCAGACTTAGAAATGATTCCTATTTTGGGGTGATCTGAAAGTCTTGCTTAACTTACACTTTTTCCCATCCTAGACTTCAGTCATCTTGCACGCTGTTCTGGAATTTTGCTACTCCTCTTCCCTTTGTTATTTATTATGTCCTCAATCGGGTTCAGGACAGGAAATGGGCTTGGGTTGAGTAAAGACTCCAGAGTCCATGAACTGGGCTCTGTCGCCAGCCGTAACCTTTCTCTTTTCTCATTGTCTGGGATCGGATCTCAGCCCACCAGCTTCCTTGATGAACCTCAGCGGGCGCATCTGTAAAATGCACATAGAGACTTACCTGTTTCTCACAGTTATGGTGATGATCAAGTCAGGAAACCTAAAGTGCATATCTCTGAGCAGGCATTACCCAGCGATGGTGGGAGGGAGCCCAACTTACCTGCCCCAAAGTGTTAAAGTCTCCCTGGAGCAGTGGTGAGCACCTCCTCCTTCTTTCTCCCCACTTCCAAGCACATGGTAACAGGGGACACTGCTGGCATCCAAGAGAATCTTCTACAGAATTCCATTAGCTTCCTTAGTTAAGGCGATTTCTTTCTTCTCCAGTTGAGAAGAAAAGAGAAAAGTAGGTAATTAAATCGGAGGACGTTCAAGCTGAGAACACCGGGTTCATGGCAGCCTGGAAATGTGAAGGTTCCAGGTTGCTGAGATGGCTCTGCAGGCCAAAGTGCTTGTTGGGGAGCCTGCCCACCGGAGCCCTCCCCACCCCAGCTGGCTCCTGAAGGGCCCAGTCCTCTGTCCTCTGACCTCCACAGGCTACAGTGGTCCACACAACATAATAATTAAAAAAGCAAACCTCAGGGTTCTTACGGATTTTTAAGAAGTGTCAAGATAATTTGGGGGTGTGGAAGTAAAGCTCCTGCCTCCCTCCGGGCTCCCCTCAGGAAGATGCTGAACAATGCCTAATCCCACCAGCACAGGCTGGGACCCTGAGCACATGAGAACTTTCCCTGGGGCCCTGAGCTCTCTCCTCAGGCTCCATCACTCCTGCCTTGCTGACTGGTACCGTTGCATGTTCCTCAGCGTGGGTGCAAAGTGAAGCCAATGTGTCCATAAGCAAAGGGGCGCGGCGATGGTTTGAACGTGAACTGTCCCCACAGTCTCGTGAGTTTGAACACTTAGTCCCCAATTGTTGGAGCTGTTGTAGAAGGTTGTAGAACCTTTAGGAGGAGGAGAAAGAGCCTACCCAGAGGAAGCAGGTTTCTGGGGCCAGGCTTTGAGAGCTTATAGAAGTGCCCCACTTCCTGTCTGCTTGGTCAGCGGGATTCCTTCCCCCAGCAAGGTAAACTTCGGTGCCTCCAGGCAGTAGAACTGCTCTCCTTACCTCCTTTGAATGTTTCACATCAGCATTTTGGTGACAGCAAAGAAAAAAGTAACCAATGTAGAGGTGTGGAGAAGTCCTCAAGACAGTACACCAGCCTCTGCCGATGTTTCAAACTGTTGACCATGCGCACAGACTGCTGCTAAGAACTGCGATTCCCCAAGGAACACGTGGAAGTCATCACTCCAAGGCACCAGGGTCTTCCGGAAGAGGTCTGGCTCTTGCACACAGCAGCATGGCCCGGTGCCGGTGATGTCTGTTTCTCCCGTTGCTGTCCCAGGACCGGAACTCTAAGACTATTCCCTCTGCGCTGGATTATTTGCTGGCCTGCAGTACGGCTCTGGTAAAGGAAATTCTCCCTGTGGGAAGTGAGGGGAGTGTGTGGGTAGATTGACAGGACGATGAGCAAATCAGAAAGGAGACATCAAGATCTATTGCTTGGATCTGTTCGACCATGTGCAACAATAATGATTTCTTTATTATAATAAAAAACAAGTAAGCTTATCATTTATATGAAGGCAAAACCACATTAGACCAACATTTATTGGATCAATAGTCGGCTATTCCACAGGTGTTTAGGAAATAGGTGCTGTCGAAGGCACAGGTCCGAGGCGTGTTGTTCAGTGAGTCTGGGGAAAATGGACCTCTGCACTCCATCCCTCCTAGAACAGGAAGATTCAGTAAGTTGGTCCCTAAGGGCCAAGTGCAGCCTCGGAGTGGGGCGGAGGAGGGTCAGTGAGAGAGAAAGGGTCTTACTGGAAGAGAAAAGGAAAAGAGAAAAGCACACCCCTGAGCCTGTGGCTCTCGGAGACTGACATCTGGTCCCCGTTTTCTAGTCAGATAGAAACACTGATCCCGCTCAAGTCTTCGTATTTGTCTGTTTTGACACTCAGAAAATTAGAGACAGGTAAGATGCCTTCTTCAGAAGCTCCAACCTTTGGACAAACACGGGGTTTTCAAATGCACTTGCACTGATTTGCACAGCGGCTACTCACGTATTTTCATTGCTGAGTGTTGTTCCATTTCATGAGCAAACAGTGCTATCTACCTGTACTGGTGAGAACCCGGTTCTTTCCCTTGTTTTCCTAGTGTGAATGAAGCCACAGGGGAGGCTCTTGTACAACGGTTTTCTAAGTCTGTTTTAATTTCTTCCGAATGATGATCAAGGAATGGGATTACTCAATCACAAGAAAGGAGCAGTTTTAGTTTCTAAGAAACTTCCGGGTGGATTTCTGTGGTGAAGACGTGCCGTCTGGACATGTCAGGAATGTGTCAACCGTCGCTCGCTGGACAGCCTCAGCAGCACTCTTGGTCCCCACTGCCACTTCCCTCCGCTCGCACAGCACTTGCTGCTCTTCCTGTGGCTGGAACTCGATCACCGGATCCCCCAGCAGCCTTTGCACATAGACATTTTCAGATCTTCAGCATGCCCGGCCTGAATATCGAAAGCCCTAAAAACTCCCAGACCAGAAACTTCTGAGTAACCAACAGGACACCACTGGTAGATACTTCAGCATTGTGAGACTTTGTTCTCACACAAAATGGTTGAGAATGTTGTGTTGAACTGCTCTCTAGCTATTACATGCAAAATGCAGATGGATTGTTTAAACACGGGCACCCCTACATAATGTCTACACAAATATCTACAATTTCAAAAATTTTAAAAAGTCAGAACTCTGCAATGCTGTTGATTATATGCATCTGGGATAAGGGATACACAGACTGCATCTACAATTTAGGATAAGGGATACTAAGCCTGCATCCATGTTCTAGAAGCACAGAGACTGTGATGCCAGGGCTTAAGGCATTGCCTGTCCCATACAGCATGTTACAGACACTGTGTGCCAGCTCTTGTGTTGAACGCCGTTCTAACATTTCCAGAGAAAATATAGACAAATGTCAATCAACCCAAAAGGGGCACTGACAACAGACCGAAGAAACGATTCTGCTCAAGCCTGGTTTTGTGGCCTAGAGGTCACACTTACAGGAGTGTCTGGTGACCATCAGCGAAAGCCCACCGCAGCATGAATGACTACAGAAACCACAACCAGGCAGTTCCTGCACAACTTGCAGGCAGCTCTACTGAAGAGTCCCCTCCCCCAGCAATTGTTTACTATTAATAAAACCTTGCGGGGGCACTCGGGAGTCTTGTGATTTTCTGAGCTTTCTGAGTTTATATATGGTATGACTTTCTGTCCTTACTCCTGGAAAGAATGTTTGAATTATCAGAACTGGCACCCAGATTCTGAATACTGCTGTGGCTAGCCGGAAGGCATATTTGTTTACCTGCCTGTTTTCTGTTCTGCCAGGTGTATCCATGCAATCAAGGTTTTTGAAGCTGCAGTCAGCCACCGGAGAAACGAAGAAATCTTGGGCATCCATGACTGTGATGTCTTCAGGAAGGTCTCAGGTTTGACCTCTGTGTATTTTCTTTACATAAAATGGAACCGTTTCCTTGTGGCTATTGTGGAGAAAACTCTGCTTAGGACTTGCTTATCTGTGTGTGGGAAATTGACCAATAGCTTAATTCAAAGTCCAGTGCAACCTGCAGTAAGATACTAGAGAAAAATGTAATGCTGGACAAATAGAGCCAGAAGGCTTCTCTCTGCAGTTAAGTTTTCCAAGCTTTGCCACATTTTCTCCTGGCTTCTTGGGTCAAATGTACCTGCTTTCCGTCTTCCTTTAAGATTCGGATGTCAGATGCCCAGTCACACCTGAATTTTAGAAAAGCAATACATAGCATTGAAGATATGTATATCCCAAAGATTGTATTGGATTGTATTGCGGGCTGCTCATCTGATATGCAGATGAACTGGGCATCCTGCATTCCCATTGGATACAGCTAACAATCCTCTCATTGTTACCCTGACTCCCCTTGACTTGCAGGAGAAACTCCAGGCGAAGCTGCTTTGCTAACTCATTTCCCTGGGG
This sequence comes from Microtus ochrogaster, assembly GCF_000317375.1. Lineage (NCBI taxonomy): Eukaryota > Metazoa > Chordata > Mammalia > Rodentia > Cricetidae > Microtus > Microtus ochrogaster. The sequence continues at coordinate 9,170,981 of NC_022033.1, read as the reverse complement.
AAGAGCCATTTCCCCTTTTATATAAATAATGTAAAACTTTAGAGATAAAGTATGTGGGGCAGAGGAAAGGTGGCATGGAGATGACTTTACAGTGTAAAGTACTTTCTCCCTGGCCCTAGTTCATTAGCGAAACCTAGAGACTTAAATTACCCAGCTCACCTCTTCTGCCACTGTTAGATTATGAATCAAGTAGGTGGCTACCACCGAAGGAGTCGTCGGGTCTTTGAGGAAGGTTCTCATCAAGCTAAGAGGGCCAGAAAATTTCCTATTACCGCGTCGTGCATAAATGGAAACGCTCAAAGCTCTGCATTACCTCCGTGCAATTCACTTGCTAAATTCAAAGAAACAAAATGGGAACAAATTCACCACTTTGCATAATGGAGGAGCACAAAAAAAATGGTAGGGACTTTGTTCAAACAAAGACCACAGGTAACCAGGTAACTGGAGACAGACAGCGTCATTCCAGCATGGGGCTGAAGTACAGAAGGTACTTCGTTGTCCGTCTTTCTCCCTTTATTTTTGTCTGTCTCCACGACTTTATTTTGTGTGAAATTTTGAGAGATGAATTCCATTTTCTGTTAATTCAATGGCTGTCACATTGCATTTCTTCACGCGCCTCCAATCATCACAATGAGATGTTAGGGTTTAAACGAACAGCCTTTTAACAGGTCTCTCACTGAAGCAGTGTGTTAATCCTGTCTGCCCTACCGAGGGAGCCAGACTTGGAGATTTATAAGCAGCATCTTCTAATCCTAGAACCCCTCTCCCTCCTCTCAGGCTGTTGTGTGTGTCCTCTCTCTGTGCCTGTCCCTGGTGGCTGTAGCTAGCTGAGCAAGGTGGAATGCTGGGCAGGGGGCTGTGACAGAGAGCCTTTGAGGGACCTGTGGGTCTGGCCAACTATTGAGAGAGCATTGTCTAGACAGACACTGATTTGGGAGCACCCCATCCCATAACAGCGTCAGTGCTGAGAAGAGAACCAAACTCTCCCGCACTTGAACGTTGACAAAATTAGCTGTCCAAAGAGGAAAGCAAGTGGAAAGTGCACCAAAAATATTTCCACCCAAAACTAATTCCTCTCTGAGGGATTTTTTTTTTCAGATGTGTTTTTCTAAGCAGACAAAACAAAGTAATTACTATTCATTTAAAACATTCTTTTCAGAATATTATTATTATTATTGTGTGTGTACTCTTGAGGGTACTCAGGAGGGTCACAGCATTCATAGTGCATGTGGAAGTCTAAGGACAACTTGCAGGAGCCAGCTCCTTCTTCCCTCACAGGGTCCCAAGTCCCAGGTCCCAGGGATCGAACTCAGGTCTTGACTGCAAGTGATTTTTCCACTGCTCCATCACATAAGCCAATTAAGTTCATTTTAGCAGCGAAGGCACACCATCTGAACATCCCTAGACCGAGTATGGATTGCTCGGGAGGGTCCTCAAAAGAGGAGTGCCTCCTTCCTTCTTTCCAGAGACAGCCTAGCATCTCGTGCTGTTTCCAGGCAGCACCCACAGGCAGAATGGAGCAACCTGGGTTTGTATGGGGACCTTTTCAAAGGTGGGTCACCAACTGTCTGATCACTTCCCCGCCCGGCCTGCTGAGTGCGAATGCAAATTGGCCACCTCTGGAGCTGTCTTCTTTGTGGCTATTGATCTGTGCTTGAGGGAGGGCTCTGAAGACACCATCTTTGAGGCTCCCCCACCCGCCCCTGCTCTGCTTCCCCAGTCCCTGTGGCTCCCTGGTCCCAGGCATTCATCTTGATCTTAGTGTTCCCAACACCCGGGTGGGTCATTTCAGGTGACTTAAAACTGAGATAGCATCAGGAAGAATTTGGAAATAAAGTCTTTGTCGTGTCACATTAAGGCAGCCCGATCAGGTGGCAGTTTATCAAGAGCCACCTCACAAGGTTTTAATGAGCATGCTGCCTGTTCTTGTACAATACTAATTAATCCCATTTTTTCACACTGCTGTGACTGCTCAAGAAACCCACATTGTTTTATACTCGGTAGCAAAGCGGCCCTTACTGATTAAATCTCCTTGCCTGCGATGGAGCTTGACAACTGAATTATACCTTGCTCAAAATAATAATGGGTATCAGCTAATAAATACGGTTTAACACACACAAAACTATGCAGCCAAAATCACACCACAAAATAGTGGTTTGACTTATAGGCTCAGCAGTGTTTCATTAAACATCTGTATTATAATTCACTGGTTTTCCAACTGATGTAATAACCTAATTGATGAGAACAAAGACAAGCTTTATTTATCCACCCAATTGCTTGCTTCTTGACTCACGCTTTTTCCTGGGTGTTATTGTGGAAATAAATATGCAATATTCTTTTTATAGAAGTCTAATTTAGGTCCCCTTCTCCCCCTGTTGAGAAGTCAGCATCACCAAGTATACGTGACGAGTTCTTGATCTTTTGTCATGGAGGTGTTGGGATCTGGTGGGTGGGGGGGTGTGGCTAACAGAGATGAGGGAGCTGGTTGCTGGACCTGTGGTGGAACTGGGGAGTGGTCTACTGACATCTTCCGCAAGGGTGAATTTTTCTCTACTATAACTCCCCAATCTCTTCTGATGTTCTAAATAAGACCAGCAGAGCTGAGATGACTGATCACAGTCACCCAGGATGACTCCTGTATGATGTACGCACCTCATCTTCAGCAGGTCCCCACCTAAGTGATCCTGAAGATGTGTAGAAGCAGTGTAGTGAGGAAAAAAAAATCACATCCAACATACCCAGCATCTTTTTTTGATATAAGGTATGTGTTTGCCACGTATGGAGAGATACACCAGCAACCCCAGGACTTGAAAGGCTGAGGTAGTAAAGCTAGTACCAGGACAGCCAGGGCTATATAGCCTCTCCCAGTGGTCATTTGCTTCTTTCCCCTGGTCATGGCGAAATTTTGGGGGGCCATCTGACTTCTGATCTTGAATGACTGGAGAATGGAATGGTTTTAATAACATCTGCATTTCTTGACTCCCGCACAGACCCTGGCTTCCTCCACATGTCTATATGTTAACGATATACCAAGATGGCAGCCAGGACACTGCTTAAGTCATAAGTAATTTCTCACACCAAACTCTCTTTAAAAAAAAAAATCTAACAAAGCCACATCTTGCCTTCCTTCATTTCTAATGAGTCCGCGTGGCAAAGACCCCACACAGAAGCCCCACTCTGGTTGTTGTGTCCCGGATTCTGTCCTAGGTCCCATTCTAGGTCCTTCCTTCTAGGTCCCATTGTCAACCAGTCCCGCTGTCCCATCTCCTCATGGGGTTTTCTCCCTTCTTTCTGTGAGGGTTGGAATGAGAATGTCCCCAGAGGCTCGTATGTTTGAATGCCTGGGGTCCAGTTGCTGCACTGTTTGGGAAGGATTAGGAGGTGTGGCTTTGTTGGAGGAGGTGTGTCACTGGGTGGGCTTTGAGGTTTCAAAAGCCCATGTTCCTATTTGGCTCTCTCCCCCCCATCCCACTTCTCTCCATTCTGAATTAAACAGAAACTCTCAGCTACTGCTCCAATGTGATGCCTGCCTGACTGCCTCCATTTCTCCACCATGACGTCATGACTCCTACACCCTCTGGAGCCATGAACCTCAGATTAGATGCTTTTTCTTGTCAAGAGACACCTTGGTCGTGGTATCCCTTCACGATAATAGAAAGCCAACTAAGACACTTTCTACTCGTCCACCACTTCAGTTGGCCAAGAGTTCGCTATGCCATGCCATGTTTCAGAAATGTTTCTATTGCCCTGTACCTTTCTTCTCCATGATTCTTCATAAAAATGTTGTCCAGCTCATCTTTCTCTTGTATAGGAGGTTTGGACACAATTGATCATTACAGTAAAACAAGTTTAACTAATGTATTTCTTTTTTGCATTTGTCAATTTTATCCATATGCATGGCACACCGGGTCATCTTCTCTGTTACCCTCTCTCATGTTCTCCCTTGGTGCTGACTCCCTTGGTGTTCAAACAGAGGCTTTCCGCTTGCATGTCTTTTCGTGGTGCAGGACTAGTTCAGCTGCCATGGCTGTGGCATGTTCACGATTGGAACAGAAAACCCTTTCTCAGCACACCTCCCTATCACCTGGCTCTTGTTGTCTTTCTGCCCCACTGCTGTGATGTTTCCTGGGACGCGGACGAGGTGACACAGACATCTCATTTAGCATTGAGCATTCAACAGTCACTTATTCTCAGCACTTGGATGCAGCATTAGTGTCTGAATATCATCGAGTTTCTTAAGGGCACAAAAAAAGAGGGGCACTGAGGATACCAGATGACTGACTTTCCCAGTGGGAGTCAGAATCTAGACCATCTCAGAGGAGAGCTTCCTCGGTTTTGATCGTCTGGACAAACACATTCCATTAAATGATGAAATGAGGACCCTTAGCACCCACCTTCTGGAGTCAACAATTAAATTTTTGCCATGTTGGTATTGCTGTGTTGTGCGTGTTTGTAGCTGTCTTTCAAAGCAGTTACAATACGGTTTTCATTAGGGTGACCCCGTCATCATGCACACTTATAGTATCACCATTTGTGGGATGTTCAAGTCAGAGGGATTATCATTTCAACTCCTTAAACATTTATCATTTGTGTCAGGAACTTTTGGTCACTGTGTTCTAAGGCCTTTATGAAGTGCTCTTAACCACAGTTACCTTATTGTGAAATAGAATGCTAGAATCTAGTCTTCCTATTTAACTGCATTTGGGTATCTGCTACAATTTGAAACTGGGATGACTCCTAGGGACCATGTGTAAAAGGTTTGGCCATGGTCACCAGCCTCTGGCACCTATATGAGATGGGGCTCAGTAAGAGATACTGAAAACATTAGGGGAATGCCCTTGAAAGGGGCATTGGGACCTGACCCCCCTCTTTTTCTTTCTGCTTTCTTACACTCATAAGATGAGCAGTTGAGTTATCCAGTTACTTAAAGTAGTAGGACAATAGAACATATATATATATATATATAATTTAATGTATTTCTATATTAATATATATTTTATATACATATATCTTAATAGAAATTATATATAATTTAACCTATCTCTATATTAGTCTATCTCTATATCTATCTATCTATCTGTCTGTCTATCTGTTGGTCTATCTATCTATCTATCTATCTATCTATCTATCTATCTATCTATCTGGGAATTATTAGAATGGATTACAAGATGTGGTCCAGCATCTTGGGTTTTGGTTGTTTCCAGATGCAGCCAAGTTGACAATGGAGGTTAGCATCACTGCAGACTGCTCTCCCATGTTACCCCCACTACAATGCCCTTCTTGACCATGTGCCCAAGACCCATGCAGTCAGCTGATGATAGCAGAAAACTTCTGAAATCCCAAGTCAAGATAAACCGCCCTTCCCCCATGAAAACAAATGACATCACGTTCACTAAGCAAAAACAAAATACCCAGATCTGAGTCTATCACTAGCAAACAAAACTCTGATGTCAAAAGTGCACATGGAATAAAGATCTGGTCTTGCGCATAGGCCTGTGTTTCACCAGTCATATGAAATCTAATCCATTCATTTATTGAGTGGCATAATAAGTTAATTGGTGAAACCAAAGGTGGGCTTTTTTACTCATTTGTTTGATTCCCTCCCTCCCTACACAGTTATTGGAGAAATTAATCTGCACTCTTGTCTAGGATTTATATTTAGAGAATGGATTTACACCTAAGAAGGAATTTGAAGTGGCTGTTAAAAAAGTAAGTGACAATTGAATCATGAAATAATGGAAATGAGGGGTCATGTGTCCAGCCCTCTGCCTCCAAGAAGTGCCATTTGTCTTTGATCACTCAAGACCGGAGAACTGCACTCATTAATCGGAAAATACATATATTATATTCCCGTTGCTGTGAACCCTGGAAAAGAGTGTGTTCACCTAAATTTGCACTTAACTAAGTCAAAAATGTTAGAGAAATATGTGACAACATTTGATGAACTTCGGGGAGGCTGCAGTGAGCTTCCTTTTTCCCCATGGATATTCTTCTCATTTTTCAATTTAGGTATTAAAGTTATCTGCGGCACTTAAGAAATCAGACTTAGAAGTCTTAAAGGCAAGAGAGCTTTTTGTACCCTCCCCCCAAGGTAGTCGGACCTGTTAAAAACTGCTTCCAAATGTAAAAGATCTCCTCCGAGTGACTTGTCTGCATTATTATAAGCTTTGATCATACAAGGTTGTACTGATGTTAAGGGGGAAAAGGTACTGTTTCATTGTTCAAAATCTCTTTCTTGGGTTTTGTTCATTGATTATAATTATGATGTGTGAAGTGATGAGTTTCTACATAATGGCAAGACAGGAAGATGATTTATTGTTTGGGGAGCTTTATGCAGGGAAAGAGACGCAGACCACAGGGAGCTGAGTCTCAGGATATAATTTATTAGATGCAAAGGGGATGTGGGCCTTTTGCTTTGACAAGATGTTGGCTGCCTCTTGAATGACAGGGCTTGGTTTAGGTGTGTTGAATCTCACGGGGGTGTGTTGCGATCGGTTTGGTACTCTCATTTGCTCGTCTGGCTTAAGCACTGAGGGCAATTTTAGGTAGTGTGAATTGGGAGATGACGGAATCAAGGTGTAGGGAGCCAATGGGATGATTGGGCCAATGATGAAGACACTAATTCGCCCTTTCGTTTCATTGAAATATATTGGTGTGGTTATTTTGCCCTATTCGGATGAATTGTCTGCTAAGTGACCGTATGTATAGTGAGAGATAACCTAGCCGATATGAATTTCTTTGTTTCTCCTTACCAAGACTGACTGGCTTTTAGATCATAGGTGAGTGTCCGCCTTCTAATCAGAGGCTGCACCTGGGTATCCTGGCTGGAAACATTTGCGGGAAGCAGGAAGGATGCATTCCTCACTCTCAGATGCAACCTTTGTACAGCATCAAAGCATTTTTGATCGTACTTTCCACCACCCTTCTCTGTGTGAATTTGAAAAGAATAAAAAGGAGTCCCATCCATCACCTGGAGTATTGGTTAAGCATTTATGAGTGCTTGCTGCTCTCCTAGAGGATCTGAGTTCAGTTCCCAGCAGCAACAGCCGGTGACTCAAAACTGCCTCTGCCTCTCACCCAGGGGACTGATACCCTCTCCTGACCTCCACAGGTACCAGTCCTTACATCCATACACCCCCACAAAGACACACACATGCCCATAATTGAAAAATAAAGTAGATGTTTTCTTTTGGGGGGGAGGGTCAGGGCATTTTTCCAATTTTGCATTTTCCTGGGATTCTTACGTGTACGAACATCTGCATCTAGATGAGTTTCCTGTGTTCTTTCTTCCATTTCTTTGTTTGTTTTGTTCTATTCTGGTTTGTTTGATTTTGTTTTTATCTTGTCTTATTTTATTATTATTCTTTAGATGCCTGTTTGTTTCCTAACAAGAGACAGAAAGGGTGTATTCAGATGGGAGGGGAGGCTGGAAAGATCTCAGAGGAGTTGGGGAAATGGAAACTGTAATCAGAATATATTGTATGAGAAAAAAATCTATTTTAATAAAGAAAAATAGAAAAAAAATGAAATACCCCCATCTGCGCTGTTCAGAAACAAGAGAAAACAGAGACATTTGGTTTCACTTACCTTTGGTTGATGACCTGTAACCCAGTGAGGGGCATTTGCTAAACTTGTCCTCTTGCCCTGGTATCCTGTCCTTCCTAACGTCTGTCTCATAACACATTAATCATTAAGTCTTACTCCAAAACACACCACGGAACATGCTCTAGTCTCCTCGCCCATGGCTGCAGTAAGCACGAACCCTCGGTGGATCGCAGCTTCCCTTTCCTTCCTTGGCAATCTCCATGAGGCATGGAACAGGAAAGGCAAGGATGTCTCACCAACTCTCATTCAAATCAAATGTAAACCATACCAATCCTGGCTTCCACATACTACTGCCATCTTTCCCACAGAATTTATATGTGTTAAATTAATTTACATGTGTTAGACACTCCGATTAAATAGGCGTCCCAGCCTCTTCATAGACCCTGGTCTGTCGATGCAAACCCCTCTCCTCCTGGACTCTCACACCAATGCATCTGACCATATTCCCAGGTCTTTGCCATCTGAAGACAGGGTCTCCTGTTGGCCTGCCAATTTTCCCTTCCCCCAGGGATAGGGGGTGAAGTCTGATAAACGGGAGGAGCTCTAACAAGAAGGAAATGTGTATGCAGCAATTACCTCCCTGGGTCTACTCTGAGGCACTGTGGTCTAGTTACGGGTAGGAGAAAATGTCTCCTTGGAAGACTCGTACATGAGATGCCCTGTGCTCAGAGATGGGGCTGATGTAGAAGGTTTTTGGGATGTGTAGGAGGTGGATTCCAGCTGGAGAAAGCTGGTCATTAGAAGTGAGTTCATGGGGGAAGGATGCTTGAAACCTCCCTCCTCTGTCTCTTCTTCTTGTCCACCTTGGGGGAACTTCCTCCTCCTCCTCCACCTGCCCCTGCCACCCTGGCCTTATACCTCTAGATCAATGGAGCCAACGTTGCATTTTGGAGTTGTTACCACTTTGAGTGAAAAGTAAATAATCACCCTTTTCTGTTGGTTTTCCTCAGGGATTGATCATAATATGATAAAATGGATTAATCTGAATATCTTCAAATGCTCACAGGAACACTCACACTTGGATTTGATTCTAGTCCCTGCCATTTGGTTGCTATATGTTCCTTTGTTTAAACTTCCCGGCATAGATGAAAAGGAGCCACAAATTCTGGTCACATCTTGCTTTCCAAGGCAGAGTTTAAGTCCTTATGCAAATTAATTCTGAGCTTTGCCATGCTACTTCCTTTGCCTAATGGACTAGCCCTGTCCACTGCAGTGAGCCAGGCAAACTGCGTTCAGTGTGAGCTCATGATGCTGCCCTCTGGGATTTCATCCTGGGAATGGGATGCTGCAAAGAAGCCAGTCTGGCTGAACCTGGAGAACCAGACACAGCAGGATGGTTCAGCAAAACCAAGCTGTGCACTGCGGTGCCCCAGCCCATCTGGATGCAGCTGTATGAATGAGCCTGCTGTGCACTGTGGTGCCTCAGCCCATCTAGATGCAGCTGTATGAATGGACCTGCTGCGCACTGCAGTGCCCCTGTCCATCTGGATGCAGCTGTATGAATGGACCTGCTGTGCACTGCAGTG
>NC_022033.1:9121371-9161750 GCF_000317375.1 Microtus ochrogaster | reverse complement strand
CCTGCTGTGCACTGCAGTGTCCCTGTCCATTTGGATGCAGTTGTATGAATGAGCTTGAAGCAAAGCAGCCGAGAAACCAGAAGGTGTACTCTTGAATTGTGGAGCTGTCACATTGTCGCTAGGCTTTCGGGGCGGCACATGGGAGACCAGATGAGATACAGTTAGCACGCAGAACATCTTCAGTCCATACAAGCTGTTCCGGAAGTCTTTGAAATTGACTGGTTCATTCTTAATTCTTAAATTCTCTTAAGTTAAGAATCTGTTCTGTCTGCTCTGATGTGTCTATGCAGTTTATTGATATTAGTACTATGCGTCTGGGCTTGATCCAATCAGATGCAGAAGGAGGGAGACTCTGGATCAATTCTGTTTATTTGATGATTCCTTTTTGGAATAAGTAAAGTAGGAAATCAAAACGAGGAAGTGGTTTAAAATACACACCATGGCACATGCCTTTAATCCCAGCACTTGGGAGGCAGAGGCAGGTGAATATTTGTGAGTTTCAGGCCAATCAAGGCTGCACAGTTAGACCCCCATCTCAGAATGAAAGTACAAATAAACACAGCAATGACCTCCGCTTAGGTGCTCCTCACTCAATGTCACAGGCATATTATATGCATCCCCTTTATGATTGACCCCAACTCTAGATTTCAGAAAACACTAAAGCAGCCATGGTGATCCCATCATCAGACGAAAATAACAAGGGCTACAAAAGTAACATTTTCTGCCCGAGATGACGCAGCCAGTTTTTGGCATACCTGGTCTGTATAACCCTGATGAATCTATTACAGCCTTGTGGAACAGTCTTAAGCTGGAAAGTGCTCAACTGAAAGATGAGGGAGATTGGAGCAGCGCACGCGCACACACACACACGTATGTATGTGTGTGTGTGTGTGTGTGTGCATGCATGTTGTGTGTGCTTACATGATTGAGAGTCTAGGAGCGTAAAACACAGTGGATTCTGTATAGATGTCACACTGGTTCTAACAAAGTCGGGGGAGTTGACGCCTGAGGAGCAAGGATACAGATGATAGGGGCTCTGGGAGTGTGGGGTGCCTGGCACTGACCGCTTGCTCTCATTGTCATTCAGTGCCAGCTCCCTGGTCATCTTGAAATAGCAGCAGGTTTGCACAGGTCCTGGATTGGAACTCTCCATACCAACCGAGGTCGTCTCTGATGGACTCTGCAGGTCATTTCCAAGGCTCACTGTTGGCTCAGAGAGTGAGGCAAAGCAATGCCTGCCTGATCTTTCCTTTCCAACAGTCTAGAGGGCCAGTCCAGGTCAGCAGAGTGACTCAGAGTGACAGGGATGTGGCTTTACCTTGTCACTCTCTGCCATTTGTATAGTCAACTGAGAACTGTAATACATCTTACAACCAAAGGAGGATGTGACTATACCTAAATCTCACCGCTGAGAAGAAAGGAAAGGGAAGGGAGGAGAGAGCCGCCCTCTCCCTTTTCTACTAAGATATAAAGGAGAATTGGGAAACTCACATTTCTTATTCCGGGACCCCATTGGATGGAGCATGGTCACATGGTCACACCAAGGCACAAGGGAGTCTGGGGGTTGTAGTCTTTAATTAATACCTCGTGGTGAGGAAAAATCCACTAGTGTTGTTGAGGAAAAATCCACTAGTGTTGTTGAGAAAGGAAGACACACTGCTGTGTATCTTCTCACACGCTCCCGTGGGAGAAGGAAGCTGCTGCACGTGCACGCTCATTTGCTCCCCAACTCCTCTTGGCTTTGGGCAGCCAAGTGGGTGCTTTTCCATCTTGTCTGGGTTATATTACTCCCCTCAGTTATGGGCATTGCAAACACAGCAAACAGAGTCTCCTGGATGTGGGCTCTGGCCGATCTCTAGGGTGTGGTCACACACATCAGGTCCATTTCCTGCTTCCATGAAGGCTACTTCCCTGCAACTTTGAGGCCCACTCCTGGTTTATGTTCGCTTCTGACTTGTTTCATATTTTTTTTTTTTTAAAGAAAAGTCTTTTCCTCTCATGCAGGAAAATCTAATTATGCAGTGACAGCAGTTGGCTGGCTTGGGCACAACACAACATGTCAATTTTCAGTTGCTTACACGGGCGCGCAGAAACTGTTAGGGATTGTTTTGAAATCTGGCATACATTTCAGTCATGTTAATTCCTACAACTGTGCCAAACTTGATGAAATTTGGCTCCTCCGTACTCTGGGGAAGGTGGGGCATTGGGAAAGGCAGGCTTTTTTTTTTTTTTCCTGGCAGTGACATCATCTCTCCCCCTCCCTCATGACGAAGAGTGTCCTCAAATAAGCCAAGAACATAACTTTGTATTCACAAGGCTGTGACAAAGTGACTCCCCGAGACCAGAGCTGTGCTGCCGAGCGACCGAGGAAATACAGATGGCATAATGCTTTTCCCTCTCCTTCCAACAGATTTGTGCCAGATGTGTGAATATTGATAATTTCTCTGGGGCCCGACTCAAGGCACAATATAGTTTTCTGTTTGATGGGGGGATCAGAGAGTGAGAATCTGTCCCAGGCATGGTATTTACAGGAAATGTTTGCCTCTGCTCTCGAATCTGTCAAAGCAGGGCCAGAAACCCCACATTTCCAAACGATCCCCGGATTCATTCTTTGTTCTGGACCTAGTTTTTATCTCCCCAGTAATTGACAGACTGGAAAATTCATCAGGAAGACATGTGGTGTGCTTCCTAAAGCGGCTCCTCTCTGGTGACTGTGTCTGGCCGTCACTAGGAACAGCAAGGGTGGAGTCTCAAGAAAGTATCTCAGAGACGTGCATCTGGTACACTGTACGACCTTCTTACACATTTAATAATAAAAAGGTTTTCCTTCAAACCAGCATTTCTGGTTTCAAGGGAATACGTCAAACAATAAATTCACCATTCCCAAAGTCTTCATAGATCTTTATTTCTTCCTGTCTTTCTTTCTTTCTTTCTTTCTTTCTTTCTTTCTTTCTTTCTTTCTCTCTCTCTCTCTCTCTCTCTTTCTCCCTCTCCGGCCCCTCCGTCTCTCCCGCCCCCCTTCCTCCCTCCCTCCCTCCCTCCCTCCTTCCTTCCTTCCTTTCTCTCTCTCCCTCTCTCCCCTCCCCCTTCTTTTTTCCTACTTCCTTGTTTTTTTTTGAGACAGGGTCTCACACAGCCTGCCTAGGCCTACCTAGTCTTTTGTTTCATTCTCCCTGATTCCCTATCTGCTGTACCTGCACTCATTTTAACATATGATGCTGGAAACTAGGAAATTTCAAGAAAGTTCAATTTCTTAATTCAACTTTCATGTGTTTTTTTTTTTTTTTTTTTTGAACATCAGAGGGAATCATTGAAAAGAGTTAAAAAGAAACAGGAATACTTAACATTTCTTGAGAGGTTCGGCTTTGATCAAATAATTATGTTTGAAGACAACTTTAAAACCAGTATAAAATGTTTATACCTGGCTTCCTGTGTGAAATGTTTCAAATGGCTTTAAATAGAAGGAGACATACTATGCCTGGGAAAAAATGGAGGCAGAGAAGAAAGAAGGGTGGGTGGAAAAAATTGCATGTGCTGGACAAAAAAAAAAAAAATGATAGATGTGAATGGAGGTGTGGCTAAGTGGGTAGTCCCATCTTAGCATGCAGGATGCCCTGGTGTGAGCCTCAGTGCTGTATAAACTGTAGAACATACTTATGATCCCAGCACTGGGAGGTAGAGGCAGAAGGATTGGAAGTCCAAGGCCTTTCTTGGATTCATAGTGAATTTAAAGCCAGCTTGGGATACAAGAGGCCATGTTTAAAACACAAAAGGCAAGGACAGGTCTTCCACAAGTATCAATAAAACATGGCATATCAAGTTGCAGTAAGACTACACACCTCCCCATGTATTAAGGTTGGGCAAGGTGACCCAGTATGACAAGTAGGGTCTCAAAAGCCAGTAAAAGAGCTGGAGACAGCCCCTGTTCCTGCTGTTAAACAGAAATGGAGGAGCAGTGGATTGAGGGAGGGGACGACAGAGTCAGGGTAGAGGGATGGATTGGGAGGAGAGGAAGAAGGGGAAACTGTGGCCAGGTTGTAAAATAAATAAATAAATACATACATTTATTTTTTAAAAATCTATATTAAAGACTGCTTCAATAAATGATACTTTATCTTAAAACAATAACAACCAAAAACCAAAAGGTAGGCAGGAAGGAAGGAAGGAAGGATCTATATTAAAGACTGCTTCAATAAATGATACTTTATCTTAAAACAATAACAACCAAAAACCAAAAGGTAGGCAGGAAGGAAGGAAGGAAGGAAGGAAGGAAGGAAGGAAGGAAGGAAGGAAGGAAGGAAAGTAGGAAGGAAGGCAGGTTGGCTGTTGCTCGGGACTTTGGGCATGCATGTTTGCAGTAATTGAAAGTTAAATTTGTTTTTGAGTTCTAAGGCAGCCACAGTGAAAGGAGAAAGCCACAGAAAGGAGAGCACCTGTTTCTATGAGAAATAAAGTTTATTTCTAACTTTAGAGTGTAGTTGGGATTTTCAGCAAAGGTGATATTGTCCTCTGAAAACATTTGTCAATGACCGGAGATGTGTCTGGTCTGGTGGTGACGATGGGAAGTATGGGCGGGTTTCTGTATCTCGTGGGCAAAGGCCAGGGATGTTACTCAACATCCCACTGAACACGAAGCAGTTCCTCACAACATCTGAACATCTGGTCCAGATGTTAGTCAGCAAAGAATGAGAAACCCTGGGTCATCCAACCAGTGCTTCATATGGAGGTTCTGTTGTAGCCCAGGTTACCCCACAGTCCAAGGCTCCACAGTGAAGTGAGTTCCTTCGCGTTCTCATGCCATCACATACCCACTGCATTAACCTCTCAGGTCTCAGCTTCCTCGAGACAACTATGTAAGTCCTACAGGGTGGTAAGGACTAGCAGGCTTAGTGTTGGTTGAGCATTCTGCACAGTTCTTGGCACGAGCTACAACTTCTGTTAAGATCCTTCCACAGGGGAGAGAATAGTACCTAGATGTCATCCCCAGAGATGGTGTGTTTGTGTTTGGAGGGGGCTGCCAGGTGCAGCTCTGTTGTGAGATGTTTAACCTGCTGATGGATGTAAGACAATCTAGACATAGGATGGATGGATGGATGGATGGATGGATGGATGGATGGATGGATGGATGGTTAGATAGATGGAAGGATGGGTGGATGGATGGATGGATAAACAGACAGATGGAAAGATGGAGGGACAGGCGGATCCTCCTTAAGTAGCAGCAATGTGGTAGTTTTTCAAGAGGTGCTCAGAGTGTTGTTGCTTGCAGTTGCTGGGTGAGCCCTGCTCCATGTTCTTCTGCTGTCAGGCCAGCAGAGGACAGAAGGATGTCTAAAATACTTACGTGCTCCATGCCTCGTCAGTGGCTAAAGTGTTCCCACCATCTCCAAGAGATTTGTGGTCTAACAATCAGAGCAGAGCCAGACTGCCCTCCATCTTTTGGAAAGATGTTCAGGGCGTGGCCACAGACCTGGAATGTAGAAGAACAAAAAACCATCATGCAGTCAAACAAACAAAATATCAGTCTGGTGACGGATATTTTGTTATAATCTAAGTTGAATGGCTCTCTGATTAGGATGCTGTTACATGCTGAGATCAATATCAGATGTGATGGCTTACCTGGGCAGTGGTGCAACTTCAGACATGTGAAGCAGGCCAATGCACTGCTTCATGTAGAGACTATCACGGCCTTGTTAAACACCTTCCACAGAAAGTATTTCCATTTGAAAGCAGAGATAAAATACCCATGCCTGGAGAGCATCTGCAAGATCTAGCTTAGGCCCCTTCCTTTTCAGCAGTAGGAAAAATGGAAAAGAGGGAAAAAAACAAGTGGACAAGCGACAAGCCTAATAGACTGGCAAGACTCTAAAAAGGCCATTATTCAAATATTTATGGATCCTCATCGCTCATGGATTCACATTTACAATGCTGCACTTGTCAACAACATAATTTTGCAAAAAAAAAAAAAACAAACCAAAAACAAAAACATTAAAGCCTGAGCAGTTCGGTCCCTTCTAACCCCGAGGCCTCTCTTCTTCCCAGGAAACGAGCAGCTGTTCTCAGTGAAAGTGGAACACCTGCTCTCGGGGTGCTCTGCTGAGACCCACTGCACATGGCACGCCAGCCCTAAAGCTGTGCTTCCGGGAGAGCCACCCATGACAAGTCAGAGGCATCTGGTGTATCAGAAGAAGAAACAAAGGCTCCTTGGCATTGCTGCAGATCCCTTGAACGAGATCTAGCTTTAATCAAACTTAAATCACAAGCAGCCAGGTACGGCGGCTCACGCTGGGAAGCAGAGCAACCCAGGAGGTGGAAGCATAAGGATTTCTCTGGGAGTGTGAATCCAATCTGGGCTCAAGTCTCAGGGCCGGTCTCGAGAAGTGAGAAGGCAGCAAAGGGACTATGGAATCACAAGTCACCACGTATGACATAAAATGCCTCAGTACCCCGGGACAACTAGGGTGATAGAAAAGAAAATTAGACACCAGTTTTTAATATTACCTTGTTAACAAAATGGGGTGTTTCCAGCCATGTGTGGTGATGGTCATGAAACCAACAGAATTAAACAATATTTTCGGGACAATACTTGGAGAGTGACTCTGTAAATAAGCACACAGGTTTGCTGATATTTTAGACCTGGCTTAAATACAAAGTGTAGAATCAATAGAATTCAATAAATGTTATTGAATGTTATTTTGGTATCAAAAAGGACAATAAATGGCAGAGACTCTATAAAATAATGTGGTTTCCAGAAACGGAAAGCAGTGGGGAACAGCTTGTTTGGAGAACAGACAATAGAAATCTGGATCCTGTGTGCTTCTGGGTCTTTAGCAATGCTCAAACCTGACAATAGAGTGCTCTGGAGACTTGGTGTCCACCTGCCCTCCACAGAGGAACAAATGGTGCAGGTCACCCTGGAGCACCACAGGGAAATCTGACACATAACATTCACCCGAGGAATGGGCCAGAAGTAGACTGGACACAGTATCAATTCTACATATCTGTGCAGATTTAACACATGGCTGGCACTGGGTTGGGAAGTGGATTTGGCTTGGAAAGGGGAGACAGCCACCTCACCTGATGGTTTTAGGAAAGGGGAGACAGCCACCTTACCTGATGGTCTTAGGCAAGAATAGGAGGATTCTTTTTTTTTTTATTGTTTTTATTGCACTGTACATTTTTCTCTGCTCCCTCCCCCTCCCCCTTTTATTCTCTCCTGTGACCTCCATGCTCCCAATTTATCCAGGAGATCTTATCTTTTTCTCCTTCCTATGTAGATCCATGTATGTCTCTCTTAGGGTCCTCTTTGTTGTCTAGGTTCTCTGGGTTGTGGACTGTAGGCTGGTTTTTCTTTGCTTTATGTCTAAAAGCCACTTAAGAGTGATTACATATTATGCTTGTCTTTCTGGGTCTGGGTTACCCCACTCAATATGGTTTTTTTTATAGATCCATCCATTTGCCTGTAAATTTCAAGATGTCATTATTTTTTACCACTGTGTAGTACTCCATTGTGTAAATGTACCACATTTTCCTTAGAAGATAACTAATTCTTTAAAGCATGATGAATATTCATCAGAATAGACATGGTAACTCTGGTCTGCACAGAGTGCCCAGCCCAGTCTTGCTGACAGAGTAACTGGTACAAGGAAGGGGGGGATTTGAACTGTGGGTCAAGCTGAAATACAGAAAACTAAGTTCTAAGCATGTAGTTTTTTCCTCCCGTTCTTCCTTTTCTTCCTTCTTTCCTCCCTTCCTTCTTTTTTTCTTTCTATTTTTCGCATAGTTTATGTTTTAATACCTATATGCACTTTAAACTTCCTTTATGGTTTCTAGGAAGCATTTTTGTTGGTCCGTGAGAATCTTAATTCTTTATAAGAGTAGGACTCTCTGTCACTCTTTGTGAGATAGGAAGAGTGCAAAGGTCACTTCGGAGCACATCCACGTGCTGAAAATTGACATCTGGGGGGGGGGGTGAGATGGTCTTTATTTTCTTCTTCATAGGATTTTTGTGCAAAACGTTTTATTTTATTTTCTATTTTATTTGTGTTTATGTGTGCGTGTCATGTGCGTGGGTTTGTGCACATGAGTACAGCACCCGTGGAGGCCAGAAGAGGGCAGTGGATCCCACACAGCTGGAGTCACAGCTGGAGTCACAGGCTGCTGGGAGCTAGCCACCATGGGTGCTGCAAAGTGAACTTGCTCTGTAAAACCATCAGTGATTTCAACCAATGAGCCATCCCTACAAATGTTTTAAATCAACTCTATGCAGGTTGGGTTTTTTTTTGGAAATAAACAAATGTGTTGCTAGATGAATGACAAGTTGCGGCGGGCTTCTCGACCAGCGAGGAAGAACGACCGCCACACGAGGATTCTTCTCAGATCATGCTTTAATTGGAGTGGCCTTGGTTGAGAGAGAACAGGAAGTGAAGGGGCCTGAGAGCCCTAAGGCAGCTGCTTATATCGGGAATTGGCACACGGGTCGCCCTGTGATTGGCTGCCACCAACAGCTGACACCAGACTGCATTGGGATAGGCCGAAGGACCCTTATCCACCGCGCATGCGGGAAGCAGGGGACACGCAGCTCTCAAAGGCTTAGCCATATATGGGGTTGTTTATTACCAACAAGACAGGATGTCGGGGCCATCTTATAATGGCGATCTTGTCCGGCTCCCTGCAACAAGTGAATCCTATCTCCTTAGATGGTCTTCAGTCTGCAGGATTTTAGTGTATTTCTCAAGTTTATCTCCAACTCCAAGGCAGGCAGACTAGAGGAATCAATGGCAAATTGAACTGTACTGAATTTTAATATCAAAGTTGGGCCAATGTAAAAGTGATGGCAAAGAGGCAAGAGGGGATGATAGGTTCTGATTAGGAAGCGGGCCCATGTCTGACATGTGGAAAACGCATTGTATGAGTTCAGAGAGAGGCGCTGATATGGAGAGAAGTTTGCATAGGGAGCTTAATAAATAAGTCATGGCCACCAAGGGCTTAGATGGTTTCATATTTAAAGAGATATTTATGAACTATTGCGGGGCTGGGAGAGGCTCGCCACTTCTTTCTTCCCCTCTCATTACAGCCGAAGGGGAGAAACGAGTTCTAAAGAAAACTGCAGACAGGCTTAGAACCACATACGACCTGTTCATTAAAAGTCAATGCGAGAGTGAGCACAAGTTTTTATTGAAAAGTTCGTTTGAATTTTCTCCCTCCCGTAACAGCTTCCAAGAAGTTTCCCAAGTGGACTTGGTTTAAATGCATTGCGGGGCATCGCATGGGGGTTGAGATGGAGGTTGCATTAGGCATCTAGATGAGGAGCCCGCACCAAGACACCGGGTTTCCCACCCCGCACCGGGGTTCTGAGCTGGCTATAGAAAAGATAGAGGGTAGAGGCTGTGTAAAATAAGGCTCCACCATGGTGGTGTGCTTTGTTTCCCGGTTATCTTGACTCTAAAACCACCCTGAAGATGACCCCTGGGCATCATGTGACCCCCACTGCAGCCCAGCATGACCTGAGGCATCTTGGAGAGCAAGTCACAAACATTCATGGAACTCTTAGGCAGACACAAAAGGGTGCATGGCTACGTGTACATGAGACACAGGTCGGTAATGCAGTTTCAAGAGCACAGGAATGCCAGTAAGAGCTGGAGAGATGGCTCAGTGGGTAAAGAGACTTCTGTGCAAGCATGAGGATTGGACCCCCAGCACCCACATAAACACCAGGGAACCCCAGGTCTCAGGGAGCAGAGACAAGCTGATCCCTGGAGCTCACCGGCCAGACAACTTGTTGAATTGATAAGCTCCAAGCTCAGCGAGAGACTGTCTCAAAAAATAGGGTGGAGTAGTAAGAATGAGGAAGATGCCTGATGTCAAGCTCTGGTCCCCACACGCGTACACACTCCACACTGGCACACATACCCACACAACACACGCGTACACACTCCACACTGGCACACATACCCACACAACACACATATATAACACACACCCCCTATATACACACATGCACATGAGCCAGAGCGTGCACACATCACCTTAACTCTTCTCACCAATGCTTCCATACCATATACAATCCATCCCTTATCTCAGCCTCAGTATCCATAGGATGTAACCAGCAATCTCCTCCCCACTGAGCTGCTGCTACTGTGATGTAGGGCAGGATATGTAAGTAACTTAGAACATTGCCTCACATGCATTAACAGCCATTAACAATTACCTATTATCACAGTTGACTTCATATAAATGTCTATCAGTATTAATAACTGTTTACAGTTATGTATTCCAACTCCCAAAGAAGCCGATTGCTTATCATTGTATGTATTGATCCCCCTACCCCCCACTTTGCCTCGAAGCCATTTTCTAACGAGAGTTATTTTGTTCATTCCTTTGTGTGTTATTCCAATTTCACGATGGGAAGGCCTGGAGAATTCGGGATGAAGCTAGCTCTTGGTTAAATCTGATCATCTTTCTCTGTTCCTGTAAGTGCTGGAGAGTTTTCTTGGGACAGGTGTGAGCATCCATCTCTGCCCCAGCCCATGGCAGGGGGAGCATTTGTAATTCCTCTTCCTGGGCTTTGGAAGGCACTTGTATTTCATGATCCGTTATCTGCAGACAGATGTCTTAGAAAACTGTCTTGGCTTGGGATTGTCCATTCCATCATGCTGTCTGTGGAACGGTACACAAAGAGTGTGGAAGGGACACACACACACTTTTCTTTAAGTAAATCAGGCTTTCTTTGAAAGGTTTTCTCAGTTTCCCCCATGACAGCTGGGACTCCCAGAAGACACAGAGTCCTAAGAGATAAGTGACTTCATTCAGTGATAAATGGGCTTCACCGTCTGAGCAACTGCTGGGCCACCCATGGGTGAGGAATCTCAGAGTTGCAATTTAGCCCCAAATGGAGGCAATCAGCGTCCCTTCTCATCAGCATGTTGGGCCAAACCTGAGGACCAGGAAGCACCAGGGGAGAGGCAGAGCGTCATTCTTCCAGTGTTAGATTCAAGAGCAAATAGTTTATTCTAGAATAACCGATGATGATAAAATATGATTTAAATCCCTAAAGATTCTTCCAAGGCAAACCAGCTTCCAATGCTGTTTAGTGCTAAGGTCTCACTGACTTCAAAATTCATCCAACACAAGCAATTATCCAAAAAGCTTTGCTCTCAACCCAAAGACATTGTGCTCTGGAGAAAGATGCCACTGTGACCATCAGACCTCCAATTTAGACAGCAATCCCAACATTCATGATAAGAGTATCTGAAAGGAAATCACCTGGTACCTGGATATGAACAGATAAGAAGACGAGAATGCAGGCAGTGGCAAAATGGGTTTGAAGAAAAATGCATAAAATAATTTTTCTCTAAGCTTGAAACAGACAGAATGAGAGCAAGGAGAAAGTCACCCGTGAGGGCTTCATCATAAATCTAAAGCAAGAAGTCAGGGTTGGTGGGTACCAAAGTGTATCAATAACAGGAGAGCGTTTGTTGCTTCCTAACTGCGTGCTAATACTGTGTTGGGGCTTAAATACTCATATTGCTACATCATCACAAGACCCCATGGCAAAATCCACACAGATAATGACCAGAGCACAAGTTCTGAATAACTCGAGTCTCTTCCAGCATTCACCCCGTGAACAGCTTCATCCCAGGCAACGTGACCTTCTTCAGGCTCAGTTTACCC
Organism: Microtus ochrogaster; assembly: GCF_000317375.1. Classification (NCBI taxonomy): domain Eukaryota; kingdom Metazoa; phylum Chordata; class Mammalia; order Rodentia; family Cricetidae; genus Microtus; species Microtus ochrogaster. Next base: position 9,150,080 of record NC_022033.1, on the reverse strand, counting down.
TCGAAAGGCTGTCTGCACACCACTGAGTGGTTGTGAGGACGGTGCATGAAGTCTTCATGTAAAGTACTGATGCTGGTGTAGGATAAATTCAATAAACTGTGAGATAAACATATCACAGATGAAGGAAATTGACCTGAGGGTGACGTAGGAACTTGCTTGGATCAGTGGCAGCAGCAGGATTTGATCCCTGTCTGTGTCGTGTCGGCACCTCTCTGTTTAACCCTGTACAACCAGGAGCCCATAGCCCCGAGGGAAAGGGTATTAGTCTATTGTCCGTGGCTATAATAAGATATGGGAGGCTGGACAATGTATAAAGAGGTTTATTTAGTTTTTCAGGCTGACAGTCTAAACAGAATGTTATTGGCTCTGTCAAGGGCCTCTTGGCTATATCTTAACATGGCAGATGGTATCATAGCAGTAGTATGTGTGGAAGGAAGTGGTCCCTTGTGAAAACAGGAAGGGGAGGAGCCTAGACTTGCTCTTTTATAACTCATTCCTGTGAGTATAATTCCTTATCTCTCTCTCTCTCTCTCTCTCTCTTTCTCTCTCTCTCTCTCAGAGCTCTGCCTCCTAAAGGTTCTGCTACCTTTTCATGTAGAGGCCATTCTGGCTATGAGCTTCTAACACATGAATCCTTGGGATGACCCCATAGAACCATAACAGGGGATACAATGAAATCTTTGCTTTGGTAATGTGGGACTAACCAGCCATTATGAGTGTAACGTACATCAACTAGTGAGTTCATGGCTAGAGAAAAAGACAACAGCAAAGAGAAGGCACCCTTACAGGTTAGTCTGAAGCCCTGAGCTCCCCATTGTCCTTGCTAGTGGTCTTCCAACAGAGTCCTTTGTTTTCAAACAGCAGAGACAGGTCAATTTGCATACTCTCAAAGGCACTGCTGGCATAATGTTATTGTACAATTTAGTAAAAAAAAAAAAACAACCTACATGCTTCCCATTAGTTCCAATTAATCATTTGAAGATCCATAAACATGCAGGAATAAAAACCCTAGCATTTGTCTTTGTAAACACCCCTGACCCCATCCCCACGTGATCCCAGGCACACACGAACTTCTCCTGAGGCTGCCCCTGTTTTCTAGAGCTGCCCTTGCTTCGAAAGCCACTTGTAGAGAGAAAGGGCAGATTGGGGAATCTAGGGGCTGGCCTCAGATCCCTACCTTTGTTTCTACTTTTTCTAAATGGTATTGTCAGGAACTGATATCACAACCTTTATGTCCACTATTGCAGGGATGCATTAGGCTGTTTAAGATCCCAGCTTCCAGCAGATATGTCTTGAGCTTTGGGTTCCACTCACTGAGCTCTCCTTGATCTTCTCTGCGGATGCAGTGATTTCTATAGTCTACCTGTCAGGTTGGAATGGTCAAACCCTAGGTCTCTTTGGCTACACTTGCATGCTGTGTCCTGGACAGGAACCTTCAATAAGTTGTCAGGGGAGTGTGCTAACTCAAAATCATCGGTTAGGATGCTCTTTCCTTTGGAGTGCCCCTGTCTGGGCCATGCAGGGAGTCCTCAGACAGGAAGACCCTAGTCAAGCAGAGAATGTAGAGAGTGTACCTCGAAAGAAGGGGGCTGGGAAATCTGCCTTCCTTAAGCTTCTTGCCTTTTCTTGTCCAGGAGTGAATACCAATGACAAATTGTCCTGGAGTTGATTCCCTAAGCTCCTACATGCTCCCTAATTTGAGTAAGCAAGTACCTGAAAGATTTTCTGTTGGGCCAAGCAGTGCCCTCCAGGAATTTTCTTCACTCCTTCTGCCCCTCTTGGTATAAATGGGTGACTTTCTTTGCTCAGTTTGACTTCACCTCTGTCCAACACAAGCACAACACTCCACCCTGGGATTTCCAGCTTGAGCAAGTGATGTTTTGTCCAAGGACATTTTCCTCTAGTCACTTCTTGGCTAAGGCTCTTAATATAGTCCGAAATCCTCTTTACAGCTCCCAGAATGCTTCGGGGATTCTCTACTGTGGTTCTGTGAGCATTTGAGCATGGACTGTTCATTGTGGTAGGTGCTGTCCTGTACATCATAAGATGCTGGAAGCATCCAGAGGAAACAAAACATCCAGTCTCCCTCTGTGGCTTTATGGGAGAGACAATGCTGGTAGCAACTCCTACAAACACAAAGGTACCAATCTAAGGTCACTCTCTTACAAACTTGTTCATATTTTCTCTATAAAAAGTCAAGATCCAGAGTGCGACAATTGAGACAAGTCTTTGAAACCTTTAAGTACAGAAATCAGAACCACATGGCCACCCAGAAGGCACCTGTCACGCTGAGTGACCCCTCACTGACAGCATGACAAAGTAGCTTCCCTTTCTATCTTGGGAGACCACATTTAAGAAAGTCACTACTGATAAAGGAAAAAAAAGAAGCTTGCCTTACAGTGGGCTGTGAAATCCTGTATTATTTAAATTGTGTTTACAGTAGCTCTACTCTCATGCTGTTGAGAAAAGACATAAATACATACTCTGTCGTGGCACATGGGATATGAAACACATAGGAAGCCACAGTAGGGGTAGGGGACAGTGGACAATGGTCAGGGCAGACCCTTCACTGTTGGGTGCTGAAGATGAAGGAGGATGAAGGGGTTTGTTCTGAGAGGTCCTCAGCACAAAGTGACTTTTGCCCCAAGACACCCTTGGTAATGTCTGGAGTCCCTGCTTGCATGGTGTATGCATGTGTGTATGTATATACAGGTGCAGAGGTCAGGGTCGAGGCTGGGTATCTTCCTCTGTTTCTCTCCACCTCATGTTTTGAGGAGGGTCTCTTGCTGAACATGGAACCCACCGATTTAGCTAGACTGACTGACGGGCAAGCTCTTGAGATCCTCTTGTCTCCACCTGTATCAGTAACTTTTCATGATAAAATACCATGATCATATAAGTTTAATTAAGAAAGGGTCTATTATGACCTAATATCCCAAAGGCGCTAGAGTCTACCATGGCAGGAAAGACATGGTTGAAGTGGAAGAAGCAAGAAGTTAGCTGATTACAATTTCTTTCACACAGGAATCAGAGAGACAGGAAGGGGGGGGAGAGGAAGGTAGGAAGGAAGGAAGGAAGGAAGGAAGGAAGGAAAGAAGGAAGGAAGGAAGGAAAAAGGGTGAGGCTTCAAACTCTCAAATCCTGGCCCCAGGGTCATACTTCCTCCAGCATGGGCACACTCCTAAAGGTTCCATAACCTCAAACAGCACAGCAGCCTTGTTCAAACCCATGAGCCTGTGAAGGGTAGTTCACACTCACATTGTCACATGGCTCCTTATATTGCTGAAGCTGTGGTGTGTGTCAGTGTCTGACTTTTTATGTGACAATTGAACATCTGAGCTCAGGTCCCCAAACTTCTGTAGTAAGTACGTTACCCACAAAGTCATGTCCCTAATTTTTAGAGATTATATCATTGAGGGGGCATTGGGGTGCTACTGGCATCTAAGAGTGGAAGTTCAAGGATGCTATGTTGTGGGAGCTTGATTCATTTAGCCAACAATTTTTGGGGTGACTTGCCTTGGGTGTGATTTTCTCTGGAGAAGTGACCAGATATAATAAGGAGAAGGGTCAGAGACAGAGCAGGTGGCAGAGAGGCTTTTGTGGCCGGTCCTCTTTCCCCTTGGGCAGAACCATGGGTCAGTGGCAGCTGGATGAGCAGAGGCATCTGCCTTGTTCTGTATTCATGTCTGTTTTTCCATTGCATCTCTTAATTATTAGACTTTTGCAGGATTTCACTTCAATATTACTGAAGGCACTAAGGTGTGCAGAATGGCTCCTATCACTGAGAACTATTCAGGTCCATCTGCCAGTAGCATCATGGCTAAGAAACATTGAGACAGGCTAAAAGCTGAGGGGGGAGGAGATTTCCACACACGGCAAAAACCATAACCATGGAATAACCAGTGTCTTGTCTTAGGGAACACCACAGCTTGTCTAGGTTGCCAATTCTTCAACTGCATACAAAGCTTGACCCCCCTGGGAAGGCCTGAGGATGTTGGAGACAGGTGAAGTCAAGATGAAGTTGGTCATATGCATTTCGAAGGACTAGCTTGATGGAAATCAAGCAGATGGGAGTCGCAGTAAAGCATGAGGGATGTTCCAGGGCTCTGACTCTGCAGTATGACTGCAAAGGCACAAAGATATAGCATTCCAGAACATTCTGAATCTTCCAGGAAAGGCTGCAACCTGAACCATGATCTCTCAGTCACTTCTTGAGCCAAAATTATCAACACACTCTGGGTGAAGGAAAGCAAAGTATCTCAGAAGATATATTGGTTTGCAGAACTCAGGTGTGCACCCACTGAGCTGAAGACAGACTCCTACAGGCTGTTATCCTCCTGTGGACAGAGAAGTTTCTCAATAGTCTGTTCCCACAGTTCTCACAGTTTTCACTGCCACAGTCTGTGACTTCACAGGAGCCTTGCAGGCTGCGGACATGCCACTGTGGTTGAATAGGGAATTTCTCTCCCTCTTCCTGGAGTCCTTTGTCACATCCTTTCCTGCAGTGGTCACTCCCAATCCCACCATTACTGAGCCACATGCAACAAGAAGGCAGGAGGAAGACAAAGCTTTCCTCCGTCCCAGTTGATATGTGACTTTGCTTAGCATTTTGAATATTATTAAGTGTTCGAATTTCTTCCTATGTCTTTTTCACCAAGATGACTGTCTTTCTGTTTCCTTGACAGCCTCAGCAGGACCAAATTGACAGCCCTTTAAAGGCGGCTGACGACAAGCGGCATTAATTAAGTCATTGCCGGACTGTAATTGTGTTAAGAAGTAAAAATCTAATATGAGAAAAGGTTAGCGAGTCCTCTCTTGTGTCAGATTTTCTACTCCCTATGAATATTAATGTCCTTAATGAAGACAATCTTTGCCTCATCAAGCCCAGGCGCCGCATTCAGGTGCCAAATCCCCGCGCCATTGATTTGTTTTTAAAGAACAAATATGTCAGGAGAGAGTGACTGTCCTGTTCCTTATCCACATCAGAGAGGAAGCTTTTGTGTTATGGGGAAGAGTTTATAGATTTTGTGTGCATGCAGGAGCGCTCACAGAGGGGAGGGGGCCCAGCACGCCCAGGCGAGGTAAATGAGTTACAGTAATTTAATATTAGTGTTGTGTTTGATCGCATTAGCTCCTTTTCTGTGTGTGCGAGCAATATTCGTCTATTAGCAGGGTTGCGCTCAGCAGTTTTAATGATAAAATAGGAATTCTCTTTAGAAAAAGGGAGGCTGCAGAGGAAGCCCTGAAGTGAGATGGGGTTGGGGGAGCAGCTGGTTCTCCATCAATGCAGATGCTCTTCCTCCTCTGACCTGAGAGATAATGGCGGTGCTGGGGATGGATGCTTTTTAAGCAGGGTGGGGCCCCACAGAATCGGCTGCTCCAGTGCAGGCTTATGCAAGCTCTTTCTCATTCATTATTTACTTTTATCGAATCTAATCAAACACGAGACTCTCACCTCGCCTCCAACATTCTTAGCTATCAGGGGAGTATCCTTCCATTCTTTTGAAAACGATACATTTCTTAGCATGGAGGGATGGTGCAAACCTGTAATCCCAGTGCTTGGGAGGTGGAGACAGGAGGATCAGCTCAAGAGCAGCCTTGATTTATCAGGATGCAATGACGAAGCCTAACATCATCCCAGAACTGGGGAGGTAGGAGCAGGAGGAACAGGGCTTCAAGGCTAGCCTAGGCTACAGGAAACATTGTCTGGGACAAAACCCAAACTAAATAAATACAAAGTCTATGTTACTTAAATTCTTCCCTATAATAGCCTGCCCTTAACTATGACAGCAGAATCTCGGTTGGTTTTTCTGAGACTCTGATGATGATACAGTCGATTGGATTATGCCCTGGTTGACCAAAACCTGTTGCTATTAGATGGGCATTGAAATCCCAACCCTCACACTAATATCTCAGACAAGCAAGTGTGCAGCTTCATAGCTCACAAGGAAGCCAGAAATGTATGTTAGAATCTTATAAGTGCTAAACAACTAATCTTTATTAAGTTTTATAATCTTATAGGATGCATCACTGTCCAATTAGTCTTATATTCATATATGAAAAATGAGGACTAAATTAGTAGCTTAAAACAGTAAAAATGTTGGAACTTGCAGCTCCCTTTGGCTAGGAACCAGGACATGGTTTAAACTGGGCTCTCTGCTCAGGGTCTCTCCCGAGTGTCACCTGGGTGTTGGTGGAAGCTAGGACCCCCATCTGATCTCTGGTCCCCTGGTGGTCAGCATAGATCATTTCCTGTGGGTGTATGACCAACACTCCCCACCCCCTTTTTGCTACATGTCTATCAGAAACCTCTCACAGAACCCAGAGGTCACTCACAGCTTTGTCTTGAGCCCTAGAGACAGCACATGATACGTCGGGTTACTGGGACAACAAGGATTATGCCCTCCGATGCTTCACCTACTCAGACTCATCTGATGAGGTCAAGCCCACCCAGCTAGTCAACAGAGTCAGCTGGTTACTCGCTAATTGAAGGAGCAGTTTTCTATCACATGCAGAAGGTGGGGCAGCCAACCTAGAGGCTGAGTGAGAATCTTCCATCCAAAGGAGAAGATGTAGAAAGGCAGAGAAATGTCTCCCCATTCAGAAGGTTGCCATCTTCAAGACTGTCCCCATGCCAACTTTCCAGCTAAGGTCATGACATTCAGTGTCACTACCTTGAGTAGTTAACTTGGCTGTTGCTCTTACACAGCACCCTTTAGCCTATCATACATAAAGCTTCCATGAATTTGAGAAATGTTTGTTGAGGGTTTGCATGTGCTGAGAGCCAGACAGGAAATGCTGTCAGGGAGCTGGAAAGAAAGTGGTTAGAGCCAGACAGCCATCATGATGCTGCACCTCACCTCACCTCAATCAACTCACCTGTGAAGTGGGCTTTGTTACAGCAGGCCTTGACTCCTGGAGACAATGGGGTGCTTAGCACTTGCCAGCATTAGTTTTTTTTTTAATTACAAAGCATATATATTCCTATTGCCTGCTTTTAATTGTAAACTTCTAGAAATAGGAGGTGAGTCTGGAGTGTTTGGGGTGCACTGTCGTATCCTCCCATCAAGCGCTGAGGGTTATGAGATAACCACTCTGATGGTGGATGTGGATGGCTCACTTCCACCACGAGGCAGACTCCCCCCATCATAACACACACTCGGGGATTTGGGGGTGGGGGTTGCACTTTTTATTAGTTCCCTGAAAACACAGTGCAGACTGCAAAGCTGTTTCTTCAGAGGGGGAATCAAGCTGGCTCCAGTTCTCTTCTCTGCTGCCAGACCGTGGGAAGTGAGAGAGAATGTCAGCGCTGGCAGTTGACAAACAGAGAGAAGGTTCCAGAGCGGGGAGGGTTGGCCTGAACAGTAACTATCCTTTGCAAGTGTTTTTCAATGCTCTGGATGAAGAAGGGGGTGGAGATAGCTCACAAATCTTCACATGATATTCTGGAACCCTGGGAGGGGGCATCACAACATGGAAGCACCCAGTCTAGGAATCTATCAGTTTTCAGCATATAAAAGAAAAAAAATGTTTAACCATGAAAGTAATAAGTGTGATATTTGCACCTAGATACTCTAAAAAGAATCGAAATGAACAATCGGAATATGAATCAAGGGCTGGGGAGGTGGCCCCATGGATAAAGAGCTTGCACGCGACAGAGAGGATCTGAATTCGGGTTCCCATGACCCATAGGAAACTGACCATGGTAGTACATACAGCCCGCTCCAGTTTGTCTCTCGTGGGATGAGAAAGGAGAACTTCCCAGAAACTTGGGCCAGCTAGCTTGGCATCCATGGTCGTAAAAACATAGATCCTGGATCAAACAAAGTGGGAGGTAGGACTGATACCCAGGGTTCTTCTCTGACTTCCACACATGTGCTATGGCATACACATGAACACGCGGACATGTGCACATGTGCATGTGTGCACACACACTGGGTACACACACTTGCACACAGATATACCCACATGCACACACATATGCTCACACGCAGATACAAAGGTCAAAAAAACATTTTTTAAAAAATATTGGTCAAGTCCCCTTTGGTCTCAGCCTATTTTTTCCCACCATTCTTCCCCCAAGGAAAATATTTAAAACCTTTAAATGTGGTTTTCTGAACATTTTGTCTATCTGTCGGTCTGTCTGTCTGTCCATCCGTCCGTCCATCTGTCTGTCTATATTCTTGTGGTACTGGAGTTTGAACCAAGGCCTCAGATTTACAGTAACCACCCACCCCCTGCAGCCCCAAAGTGACTGAACACTTTTTGTAATGGCATAACTAACCTCTATGCTACACTCCCTGAGAAAATGCATGTAATTGTTTTGTTATTCTTACATGAACGGTATAGAATTGCCTAGTGCTCTGTTTGCTTTTATCTAGAAGTGTCCTTGAGTAGAACATAATATTTAATTTGCTTTTCTCCTTCAGCCATGTTTCTGAGGTTCCCTAGTGTCAATATGTATTCCTTTAAAACCGTTGCAGGTCCTGTTCATTTTGTGCTGTTTGGTTAGGCTGTTTCTGACTTGTTGATGCCTAAAAACAAAACAAAAAAAATGATGCTACCATGAGCATCTGTGTTGGTTTAAAATCCACAGCAGCCGAGCTTCTCTGCTGCTCTCTTCTCGGCCCTTCTGGGTCAAGGTCTCCTTTCCTAAAGAGCACTCAAATGCTCTTTTGTTTTCCGAGTAAGTCCGTTGCTAGAAGATTCATCATGGATGACATGTGATGCCCAGTGTCTGTCACCTGCTCGGTACTATGCATGCTAAATCAAATCCAATAAGACATTCATTCCTGCCCTCAAACAACTCGAGAAACAAATTCCACCTGTGCATAGGTTCTCATAATCCCAGGAGAACTGGGTGCATAGTTACAGGAGGGGACTAGGAGGACGGGTGTCAACTTTACTGAGCTTAAAGAATCACCCTTCTGAAAATCTAAGACTTGCTTCCAACTCTTGCAAAGACAGTGTGTGGAAGATGACAAGATCTTAGGCTGTGACTGTCTCTCTTGTGGGCATCGTGCCTGGTTTGGATTCACACAGAAGGCTGAAGGATGACCAAGTTAAGAGTAGGAGTGGAGGTGAATAACCAGAGATCATCGAATTAAGTGAATTAAGACAGGTGCAGAAAGACAAAGTCATGTTTTCACCCAGTTGTACGCCCTAGATTTCATATAGATATATAAATTCATGTATGTTTGTGACATGAAAGTAGAGTTGTAGTGAGAACAGTGGGCTGCATTCCCGCCCAATTCATACACGGCTAGCTTTCCACCCGAAATAACAACATACAAACTGTATTCATTTAAACACTGCTTGGCCCATTATATCTAGCCTCTTCTTGGCTCTCATATCTTGATTAACCCATTTCTAATAATCTGTGTAGCACCACGAGGTGGTGGCTTACCAGGAAAGATTCAGCATGTCTGACCTGGTGGCTGGCTCCATGATGTCTGACCTCACTTACCTTCTTCCCAGCATTCTATTCTGTCTACTCCACCCACCTATGTTCTGACCTATCAGGCCAAGCAGTTTCTTTATTAATTAACCAATGAAAGCAACAGATAGACATATGACCTTCCCACATCATAGAGTGAAGCCTTCTAGGAGGACAAAAGGGCTGATGGAGAGGCAGAGAGGTGAGGACAGAGAAGGCAGTAAGGCGGAACATGCTCAACATACAAGGTATACTTGTACAAACTTTAAAAATAAAGTTTTTAAAAAGAATAAATGGACCATTCCCCTCTGTCTTCACACAAGATCAGTGACTTATATTTGTGAACTTTCTTTTTCAAAATGTTTGTGTGTGTATACATATATGTGTGTACAAGTGTGTGTGTGTGTGTGTGTGTGCAAGTGTGTGCATGTGTGTATATTGCAGGATATTTGGTCACACTGTGAACCCCGAGATTGTGTTAATTAAATAAAATCAACCTTGGGTCAAGAGGCTGAGCAAGAAACTAGTTGATAGGAAGTAGTCATGGAGAGTAGGAGGAAGTCTGGAAACCTCATAGAGAATGGCACAGGAAGTAATTAGGAGGGCAGTTTGGGGCAGTGGAAGAGAAGCTCTTTATAGTACATCAGACAAGGAAGAAGGATTGCTGGTTGCCTTTCTGAGCTAGCAGGTTCTCACCCCAGTGTATGACTCCTGAGTCTTTATTGGTAAAATGGTAAGACTGAGATTTAGTTTGAAAACAACATGTTTCTGCATGTAAGTGTGTATGAATGTGTGTGTATATGTGTGTGTATTCAAGTGTGTGTGTGTGTGCATGCATGCTTATTTATGCTCATGTGTGTGCATGCATGTATATATGTATGTGTTTAAGTATATGTGCATGTATGTGTGCATACATGGGTGTGAAAGTATTAATGCATGTATGTGTATTAAATGTGGGTACAGTACTATGTACAGACCAGACAACCTAAGGTGTCTCCCACCTTAAGACAAGGTCTCTTGTCCCTTACTTTGTACAAAAAGCTAGTTGGACTGCAGGCTTCTGGGGATCTCTGCTCCTGCCTTCACTTTCACTATGGGAGCATGGGGATTACAAACCCCTGTGACAGGATACCCATTCTAGAGATCTGAGCCCAGAACAGCAGACTTGTGAGGCCCAGACCTACTGAACCACCTCTCCAGTAAATGAACTTTCCTTAAAAATCAGAAAATACACTCTATGGGGAAAGCTATTGAAAATCCATCCCCTTTTCTGTATTTTCATCTTTTTTTGCCCTAACAAAGCAGGATAGACGCTACCCACACTAGTGTCTATCATCACAAAATCTTGACTTTTCTTTTAGGCTCTGAAAAAATCAGGCAAAGAAAACTTCTTGCCCTAAAGAAGGAAACAGTAGATGTGGTCAAAATCTCTTGTCATCAGGGGCCTGTGTGCGCTTATGCATGGACTACATGGACTGAAAATGGCAGGCAAGGTAAACTGGGGTTTGCTTCTGAAATAATTGTCTATTATTTGTTAAATTCACTATGTATTCCTAATAGCTACCACTTTGATTTTGATGGGTGCTGCTTGCAGTTGGATGAAAGCTAACAGATAGTTTAGTGAGTGTCTACATTAAAAAAATAGTTTTCAAGGTTATGCATGGGGAACTGAAAATATTTTTTAATGTACCAAGGGAAGAGAATATATATAATTTTCCACAATGAAGATTTTGAATATTTTGCATACATATAATGTGTATATTATGTTTACAAACATACATACATATACATGTGTATGAAATGATTTGGCTATGAAATGCCATTCACAGGCTTTCATATGGGTCTTTTAGTAGAGCATGAGACTCTTAATCTCAGTGTTGTGGGTTTGGGCTCCATGTTGGGCGCCAGATGTAGCATGAATTCTAATTAGTCTTAATAATAAAAACTCAGAGTCAGATAGTGAGGGTGAAAGATGTAATATCAAAGAAGCAGAGTAGCCAGTCACTAGAGTTCTTACCTCTATAAAATCTCTGGCTGAAAGGGGTTGAGCTCCTGTCTCCTCCCACCTTATATTCCTCTCTCTGCCTAGCCATATCGCTTCCTGTTTTCACTTCCCTGGTGCTAGGATTAAAGGTAATGCCTCCCGTGTGCTGAAATACACCCTCTAATCTTTAGGCAAGCTTTATTTGCTAGAGCACAAACAAATATCACCATACATTTAGGAAGTGGCTGGACCATATTGGATCTCAACTAATCTACAAATTAATTCCTTGGTAGGTTCATAACATGATCGTGTTACTGGGAGGTGGTAAAATAAGGATATATATTCCAGTTACAACATGTACACCATGTAGAATGTATCCTGCATTCCCACTTCTCTGCTGCTTGTCAACTGCAATGTGAGTAGCCTTGGCCACATTTTCCTCTGACCATACTGCCCTGCCACTGACCTAGAGTCAGTGGAGCCAATGAAAATCTTGGAGATCATGAGTTGAAATAGATGCCCCTCTTAAATAGCTTGTGTCAGATGTTGGTGTTTTTGTCATAGCATAAAAATGCAACTAACACAGCATATATGTGCATATGTGTACATGAGTATGAGGAGGTCTGTCGTGAAAATGTTGTAAAGAGTCAAGGGAACAAGGCTCACCCAGAGAAGGCAAGTGAAGCTCCAGGGTTGATGTGCTAGTGATATCCTGGGGGTATTCTTGTGCTGTGAACCTTCAAGTACAAAGTAGATTTGGGTCTGAAGGAGCCGAACACTCACAGGCACACACACATGCACACAACACACCTGGCTTTCTCAGATTACATGACCAGAGCCAGCTTAGTGCCAGGGGAAGCTTCAGTGATAATCACTCCATGTCAGCCAAACTCCATAGAAACAAAACCTTGCTCCACCCTCCGCCTGGTGGGAAACCACCTCTTTGCCCCAGGAAGATGTGCTGAGGCTTCTGGACTTAGGACCAGAAAGGTGGGAAACAAACATCTGGATTTTCATGATTACCCTTCCCCTCAGGGCATCTGTGGGTGTGTGGTAACAACAGGGTGGCATACCCTACCCTCAGCCAGAAAGGCAGCAGTGGAGGTCTCTGGGAGCCAGGCCTCCTAGCCAGCTCTGTATAAAGCGATGGGGGTGTTGGAAAACTATGCTCTTGGTGTGACAAAGTCTTTGCTCCTCTGTAATCTTAGGATTGTAATTACCTACACGTGACCAGGAAAAGGCTGAGTCACTGATGACCTGTCATGGAACATGAGGATTGACATGTAATTAGCAGTTGCCAGGGATGGGAGACTCATGAGGCCCAGCCCCACTGAGGATATATAAATGAGTTAATGGTTGCTTGGAAAGGAGGGGGGGATTGTCTTCAGTCGTGTAGTCTTTCCCAAGAATCCCATGACCCTGTGGGTGATCCCTCGCATGTTCCTATGACTAACCCCAAGTTAGCTTTCACCAGGCTATATTTGGATGGAAGATTCTTTGGGTTATTTTTTTGCAGGTGGATTCTATCTGGGGTGAACAGACATTTGCTCACCTCCCAGGAAAAGTTGACACAACAGTAGGGAAGCTGGACTTCTACCAAGGGCAGGAGAGAGCGAGGCTACTGAAGGGCAGTGTGAAGGGTGCTTGCATTGGAGGAAGCAACGGGTATTTATCACTGTCAGTGTCCTGCCTGTGATGTCACACCATGGCTTTGCAAGATGTTTCCTCCCAGAGAAACTGGGTCAAGGGTGTGTAGGATCTCCCTGTATCAGTAACAACTGCCTGTGAGTCAAAACAAAGGGTTTAATTGGTACGTGTAAATGAGAGCCCGAGAGAGCCTGTTCTTGGGTCTTTGTTCATTGCCCATTTTCTTTCCTCACAGAGGCATTCAGGCAAAGTCTTACTATACCTGGGCATGGAGGCTTCTAAAATAAACATCTTCTTTTCTCACCTTAACACTTGGTTACTCTCAACTATAAGACAATAAACAGACAGTCATCCTCTCAGCTGGAGAGAGACTCTTTGGAAGCTCCACACTTCATCACCACAGTCCACTGATGTCCTTTATAAACGACAGGAGGACATCCATGGAGCCCCTGCCCCATACAACTGAAGGAATCTTCTCTATGGCCAGGTGAAAACTCTCCACTAAGAGGGCAAGATCTGTCCACACAAGGACAAATAGCGGTGGTTCACGTGAGCCTTGTGCTGAAACTGCCTTAAAGTTACACAAGCTCTCAGAAGACAATTCTGCAGCTGTCCAAGCATCACCTCGCTGTATCGCGTGTACTCTCGCATTCAGTTCAAGGCTATCCCTTGCTTCCTGGTTGTTCTCTCTGCCCCATCAGTGTTGGTCCATCCAGGCTGGAGAGCAGCTCATGCAACAACTCCACAGGGTGATTCTGGTGCACGAGAGAGCAGATCTGATGGAAGAGCCACCAGATGCCTCTCTGAACCCATCCAACTTTCATCTCTTCCTTCTCTCACTCCACTGTCGTTTTTTTTTTTTTTTCTCCAGCTCCAAGGAAGCATTTCTACAAAATCCCACTGACTCTTCTTTGGTGAAGGAGTGAATTTTCCAATAATTTTGGAATTGCGCTGCTGCCAGAATGAATCCAGCGCCGGCTAATGCTCCTTAAATTCACTTTTGCACATTGGTGACAGTATGACAAAGTTACTTCTTAAGAAACAAAACAACAAGAACAAAAATCAAATCTTCAATGAAATAGCAAAAACCAACTCCACACATGACTTATAAGCCAAAAAGGCGCTATTTGAAGGGTGGTCTTTACCTAAATAGGATATTTAAAATGACTTCTTCTCTATGAAAACATGTTCATTGCCATTGGTGGTTAAATTTTGATTTTTTTATTTTATGTATAGATACACAAACACACACACATATATACACACACACACACATAAAATGTTTTAAGACAAGGTCTCATGTAGTCTAGGCTGTCTTAGAACTCAGTGATTTGTCTCTGCCTCTAGAGTCTTGGGACTATAGGTGAGTGCTACCATGCCAGGTTCTCTATTTTGTTTTATAGATGACTTTCTTTTGCAAATTAACAGCTCTGTTATTCCAACACTGTGGAGGTAGAGGCAGTAAGATCAGTAGTTCAAGGTCATCCTGGGTTATACAGTGAGTTAGAGGCCAGCCTGGGCTACATCAGACCATCTCTCAGGAAACACAGAAAAGAGCTGACTTCTCTATGATGATGTAACCTCTCCTCCATAACCACCTCTCAGCATAGCTGTGGTTGAAAACATAACCAGAGAGATTGGAGATACTGTGTGTGTGTGTGTGTGTGTGTGTGTGTGTGTGTGTGTGTGTGTGTGTGTGACCCTCTGTGTGTAATACTGGGGAGGTCAGGAAGGTGTGTCAGGTTTTCTGGAATGGGATGACAGACAGTTGAGAGCCACTGTAGGTTCCGGGAAGCCACTCTGTAACTACTGAGTGCTCTTAACTGCTGAGCCATCTCTAGCCTGGTTCCCTGCATTTTCTAGGTCACATAGATTTGTTCCACTTCATGCAATTGGAGGAAATGTTACCAAGTCGGAGGTGTTATATATGTGAGTGAGAAAAACAGCAGAAAGGAGAACTTTACATAAGATTAGTCAGGCAAATTGTTGCGGAAATAATGCATTTTGGGGCAAGATTATTTGGAAGTGCAAAGAGACTTGGCTGGGCTGAAGAAAAGATGAACACAAGGATAAAATTATAGGAGAGGTTGCAATCTCACAGCTGCCTGCACATCTCAGGCAGTTAACCAGATGTGGGTGGGGAAAGAGCAGCGTATCATGGATGGGGGAGGGGGATGAGAAGACGCCTTTCACCATGCTCCAAGGCATTGTTGTCTCTTAAGAAAACGGGTCTAGTGGTAATGTCAAATGCTTCGGGTTTTGAAAGGAAGCTATGAAACATTTCCATGAAAAACATTTTCTCTGTCTTTAGATATTGATCACTTTGATAGAACGCTGAAATGTGAACCAAGGGTATTTATATTGTGTCATATGTATGTGTTCATATATGCATGCAAAAGTGTACACGTATGTTGATAGGTTTCTGTCTCACAACCCAGGAGTCCTTGCTTGTTAGGAAAATTATTGCTGAAGTTGCCTGATTATACAATGAAATAATATGCTACAATGAAAAACTGTGCTGAGCTAGACTTGGTCGCTCACACCTTAGTTCCAGTACTATGGAGGCTGGAGCAGAAGGAGCAAGGGTTCAAGGCTAAACCACACAGTTCCAGGCTAACCTAGGCCAGTCCTCTTACAACCCCCTCTTAAAAGTCAAGTGATTTGGGGGATATAAAATACACAAACCACCACTGAATATTTAGATCTAATACCTAATTAAGCCCAAGTAACAATGTTGTAAGTTTTCCATCCCAAGAGTTCGCATCAATGCCATTTTCCTTTTATTATTGAAAGGACTGACCCATGTGGGTGATGGCCTCCCTGACTTTCCTTGTCCCTCCTTACTCTGAGTTCTTCTGTCTTCTCAGCCAAGAAGGCTACCTGCCTGTGTTCATGCTCTGTGTGCTGACTGTACCTGCGCAGGGATGATGTGTAGACAGGCATAGTTCAACTTTTGTCAACAGTAGAGAGAGAATTCACAGGCTTCTTGGCATCTTTGATGGATGAACATGTGGGAATGGCCATCCTCTGATGGCACGCATGCCCAGAGGGGTATTTATTCAGGCAACAGCCACTGTAGCAACCAAAGTCTAAAGACAGAACATTGCCCTGGACCTGCAATGTTACAAAAGTTTTCCTTGTATGGGAGAACTCATTTTCCAGATTGTTATCAGAGATAACACTATCTACGACTGCAAATCTCATCCCACTGGAGATTAAATGCATACAGGACAGTGATTTTCAACCTTTCTAATGCCATGACCCTTCAGTACAGTCTGTCCCTCATGCTGTAGCGACCCCAAAAACAAAATTATTTTGTTGCTACTTCATAACTGTAATTCTTCCACTGTTATGAATTGTAATGTGAATATCTGATATGCAGGATATGCAACCCATGTGAAGGGTCATTGAACCCACGAGGGGCCACGATCTACAGGTTGAGAACCACTGATGTAGGATGACTTGAACTGAAGGGCTGGCTAGTTCAGATCCCTGACCTCTGAGTATGAATTTGTGGATAACTCAGGTTCTCCTAGGAAGAGGAAGAGGTTTGTAGAATACATGACACTCCTCAGTGGAATGGAGTCATGTCTGCTCTCCCATCTCCACAGTACCCTCAGGAACACTGGGACAATCTAGAGGTAGTTTTAACAATCACATCCAGAATAGGGATGCAGAGTGTAGTTATTTTATTTCTGCTGCTGTGATCAAGTTTCCTGGCAAAAAGAAACTTAGGAAAGAAAAGAGTTTGTTTAAACCAATAATTACAGGTTATAGTCTAGCATCATGGGGAAGTCAAGGCAAGTACTTCAAACAACTAGCCCCATCACAACCACAGGAAAGAGCAGAAAGAAACGAATGCATGATCCCTCCCTTCCTCCTTTCCTCCTTCCCTCTCTCCCTTCCTCCCTTCTTTCTTATACTCAGACCAATGTCTCCACTCTCACATAATTCAGCAACATAGGACACCCTGCCTAAGGAATGGTGCCACCCACAGTGAGTATCACAAAGGTTCTGTAAAATATCAGAATATAAAGTGACCAGAAGCAGATTTTTGGTAGGTTTATTCCCCATGAGTGAGGCAGAACAAGATCCAGTGATTTTTATCAAGGAAGAATCAAGAGGGAAAGGCACTGTAAGAGTCATCACTCAAGGAGTGGGGGCTGAAGGACAAAGCCCAAAGGACCCAAGGGTCCAAAAAAAGAGAAAGGAACAGGCCACACAGTGAGTCATCACACAAAGGGTGGGTGTCAAGGACTCTGAGCCCAAGAGAGCCATGGTTGCCTGGTGCCAGGGCTTAAAGAGGCTGACAGGTGAGACCCGTGCTCAAGAGATGGGTTCTTACTTGTGGGAAATAGCCAGAGCTGGGGAAGGGGAGGGGCTTACCAATCATACTGGTGCTGGATGAAGGAACCCAGCCATCCAGAGAGGCAAGACCGCCATATGTGGACTGGGTTCCAGAGTCCCAGCGTGCCTTAAACTGCCTGAAGGCAGGAGGAGGTGCCAAGAGAGCCATTCCCAGTCAGGGAACCAATGTCATAATTTTAAAAACGCCATGAAGAGAGGTCACACCATTCAAAAGGGCTCACATGGGAGGTTTATTGGAAGAGGAGAAAGAAGGGACAAAGAAGGGGGCAGAAACCAGTCCCTGGGAACAAAAGTAACAGAAGAGAGAGGGAGAGGGGGGCAGGCAAGGCCTGCCTTTTAAAATGGAACATAGTGAATGTGCACAGGAGGTGCTCTTAGTGGCTGCAGCTGAGGACATATCCTGTCAGGCCAGTACTGATGCCTGAATACTAACAGCTTTAATTCCCCTAGTTCTGCCTTTGCCACATTGGGTAACACTACCCAGAACTACTGCACAGTTCATAGTGTAGAACCAGCCTGGTCCTCATCATCTTAACACTTTAACACCATAATTCATATGGTGGGACAGAAAGTCACTCTTATCTGGACGCCTATGATGGGATTCAACCTGCTCTATGTACGTGGGAATCGGCGATGCATCTGTGTGTTCTGGATGCTTCATCTGAAGAGATTTCACTGTTTAAAAATGAAATCAAGCAAAATTGCACTGGCACAGGCTCACGACATCTCTGATTCCCTCACCTGCTAGCTTTAGCAGCCTGTCAGGTCATGAACAACATGAGGAGCAGGGAGACAC
Source organism: Microtus ochrogaster (assembly GCF_000317375.1). Classification (NCBI taxonomy): domain Eukaryota; kingdom Metazoa; phylum Chordata; class Mammalia; order Rodentia; family Cricetidae; genus Microtus; species Microtus ochrogaster. The sequence continues at coordinate 9,131,849 of NC_022033.1, read as the reverse complement.
CCAAAGTCTCCCCTCCAGGGCCCCGTGGCACAAAGCTGACATGGTCAAGGCTTTTCTAGAAGGGCCTCCCCTGGTAGTGGATACTTCAGCCTAGTGGGGTCCGCTGTCTTTGGCTCAACTGTTCAACTTTGCTGAAGCAGGTAACAACATTTTAGGCAATATGCAAATGAATGGGCGTGTTGTGGTCTAATAAAGCTTTATTTACGAAAGCAGGGTGCTGGCAAGATGTTCTCCATTGATACAGTCCCCTGATCCGTGGGCTAGATAGATGGCTGAGGCAGACAGGATTCAGGTAGTTACCTGATGGACTGTATTTGTCCCCTCTGTCTAGTGCCCCATTCTCTTGACTCTGGCTGTGATCATTCCTTTGTTATAGTAGACTTCAGTCAAAAATGTCACCTTCTCAGAGAACCTCTGTACTAACCATGGCTTCACTATAACATATTATTTTTCTTTCATAAGGCCCCTGCATTAAGGCCTTCATGTGCATCACAACCAAAGTATGTTTTTCCTAAACTTGTTAAGTCTTTTTCATTTTTCTGTACAAAAACAAGAACCTTGTCTGTTTTCACACCCATGCCTTACAACAGTGCCTGGCATAGAGAAGGACAGTACACACACACACACACACACACACGGGCACATACCCTCACACACCCGGACACACACAGACACACACACAAGAGGACACACACACATATAGCACAACACACAACTAGCAGGACACACACACAGCAGGATACACACATACACACACAAGTGCACAAAATAAACTTATAAATATATATTTAGTAGTTGTCATGGAAAGAGGGGTTAAAAATGGGACTTAAATTTGTCCTGGGGGAGAAGATCAAATTTTGTACTTGTTTCCCTTAAATGGTCATTGAAAGAGCTGCTAATTTTAGCAGCCAGCATTAACTGATGACTCTCGTGTGCCAGGCAATGGCCTAGGCATTTACACATATTAGCATTTTTATGAGGTAAGAATTGATATTATCATTCATTGTGTAAGTGAGAAAAGAACCCGGAGATTAGAAACTTGCTTCTAATAACTAGTAAGTCTGAGACAGGAAACTAGAGAGGCCGCTCCAAGCAAGAGAATCTACGCTGCTTCCACATGCTCTCCCACTTATCAAAATAAATAAAAACAGGAACATTTAAAATACTGTTTGGGGGGATGGCTCAGTGGGCCTGGCTGCTTGCTGCATAAATATAAGAAGCTTAATTCAAATTCTCAGTAGCTATATAATACACATTTCACAGCCCTGTGTGGCCCTGTGAGGCCCTGTGTGCCTGGAACCCAAGCTGGAGAGTGGGGGGAGATGAGGGCATCACCAAGGCTTACTGATTGCTAGCTGAGCTCTGGTTTCAGAGACAGAGCGGGACAGAAAACATCCTGCTATGGCTTCTGGGTGTGCACATCCTCATGCACATGTGTGCATACACTCTCACATCTACACCAAACACACCATCACATCTACATCAAATCCATACCTACAACACACACACACACACACACACACACACACACACACACACACAATCTTGAATTCCCCATCTTAGGAAGGCTTATTTTATTGGTCACCCTGTGTGTTAGTTACTTTTTCCTGCTGTGATGAAATGTCATGGCCAGAAGTGACTTAGGAAAGAAAGTTTATTTTGGCTTCTGGTTCTAGAGGGAGAGTCCATATTGTGGGGGAGATCTTGCAGCAGGCAGCTAGATCAAGAGATGGAGAAATAACATCTCTAACCATAAACACAAGGCAGAGAGAGTGTCATGGAAGTGGGATGAAGCCTTAAACTCTCAAAGCTCACCCCTAGTGGCATAGTTCCTCCTGCAAGGTCATACTGCTTAACCTTCCCAAACAGCGCCACCAGCTGGGGAACCAATGTTCAAATATGGGGGACAGTTCTCACTTAAACCACTACACCCTGATTTAGGGAGGCAGAGAGAGCCAGCTATGATGATGGTCCAAAACCCACCTTACTCAAATGCACCTGTGGAGTATATACAATGATTACTCCTCTTGAAAGGGGAAGAAGGGGCAGGCAGCAGAAGAGAGATGGACAGAGATGAAGATAGACAGAGACAGAGATAACAGAGATATAAGACAGAGATGAACAGAGACAGAGATGACAGAAACAGATGACAGAGATGGACAGAGACAGATAGAGATGGACAGAGACAACAGAAAACTTGATTGAGAACAAGGCTGCCTGGACTGGCCAGAAAGTCAAAGAGAAGGGGCAGTTTTGTGGGTACATGTCTCCAATCTGGGAATGTCCCCTATCAGGTCTAAGGGAGATCAGAGGAAAAAGTCTGAGAAAATAAAACAACTTTCAAACCATTGCTGTTTCTCAAAGACACCTCCAAGCAGACATTTCTCCTCCAAAGAATTAGCTAGTGAAGCTCCCCCTCCCTCGGTACACATCATAGCAGCATTCCCAGTCCACGGGCATGATTGACTATTGGATTTCATGATCTGAGCTGAAGAGGATGACTGGTCAAGTCTCTTCCTCAAAGAACAGGTTCCACCGAGATACAGACTCAGATCGCTGGGTTCAGAGTCAAAAGCGTTAACATGACACCATGGGAGCTGGTGCTCTAGGGGCATGATACTTGGTCAAAAATCTTGACCCTAGTTCTGAAGGCTTAAACTCAGGGTTTTAAAAGCCATCTTCCAGAAGAGTGCAAAACTGGCTCCAGACTGTCAGGTAAGCGGCAAATACCCGACAGTCTGACTGGAGTAAGGTGGAATTATTTATATAATTCTGAGAAAATGCTTGTGCTGGGAAGGGAATCCCACATTCGTTTTGCTCATTCACTATGACAAGAAGCCATTTCTTGTGGGTGAATCAGAGAGGGGAAATAAGGAAAGTGGATCTGAGGCCACATTGCTTCCCTGAGGGTCCTTTCATTGCATCTAGGTGGGAGGCCTCATTTGCTTAGGCTGTGCAGTCTCGTGTCTCTGGACTGTTGAACTTGGACTCTAGATGGGTGTGGCTAGTTGTTGACAGAGGCTGCTCATTTGTTCCCAGCTGCCCTGACCCAAAATAACCACACAGAAACTGTATTAATTGCAATACCATTTGACCAATAGCTTAAGCATATTTCTGGCTAACTTTTATATCTTAAATTAACCCTTTTCTATTAATCTGTGCCTGTGGCTTATTAGGCAAAGTTCCAGCATCTGTCTGCTCTGGTGGCTACATGGCATCCCAATGACTCTGCCTTCTTTTTCCCAGCATTCAGTTTAGTTTTCCTGCTTAGCTCTATTCTGCTAAGTCACTGGCTAAAACTTTATTCATTAACCAATAAAAGCAACACATATGTGGGAAGAAGGACTTCCCACACCATTTTCCCTTTTCTGTCTAAATGAAAGGAAGGCTTTAACTTTAACATAGTAAAATTACATATAACAAAATAGGTATCAAGCAAGAATTATCATTACAATATTTATATCTACTTTATCTTTTATCATACACTAAGGAAAACTATAACTATCTATTGTTCAACTCTATCAAATACTCCAGAAGGATATAATATTACCTAAGTAAACAGGAAGTGCATTGTAAGCAACTTCCAAACTCTAAAATTGACAGAGACATCTTGCTGCCTGGACAGCCACCCAAAGTTCTTCTGTAATGTTGGGGCATCCAGTCTTCAGCCTACAGGTCCATAGTGTCCAGCAGACTTTTCCATGAAGCAGTAAATTTGAAGATACCTTATGCCTTGTATTGGCAAAGTTCATCAGTTGCTTTCTTCTGTGTCCTGCAGAATGTCTCGCATACTCTTTCATGAAGTAGGAACCCCAAAGGATGGTCTCACCTTTAGGAAAGTTCAGTAGTTATTTTTCTGTGGGTCTTGAATGTCTAGTTCATATAGCAAAACATCAGGCAGTTCAGGCAAGAGCAGTTTCTTGTCCAGATGGCTAACAAACTCCATAAGGAGCCTCTTCAATGCCCATCTTCCTCTTGAAGTAATTAGTACTGCCTGGAGCAGATGTATCTAATTGTCATGAAAAGTCCTAAGTTCTTAAAACATTTAAATGCCATAATGTGTTAGTCTTTGAAAGATTTGAAGAATTCTTATCTAAATGAAATATATCTCTATATATCTAGAAAACCTAACTAACATGACTACAAGTTTGACTATTATAGATGACTATCTATTAACCTGTATTTCTTAATTATACATTACATTTTTAAATGAGCTGCACAAATACAATACCTTAATCAAGAGCAGAAATATACAAATAACAAAATTGACCTTAAGTTTGTATCAATAAACAAAGATCTATACCAATGCAAAGTGTTCATTGCTATAGCATAGCCCCCTTTAAATGTAAACAAATCTTTATAAACAAGCATTTAGGGTTTGGGCGTTGTTATCTCCAAACTTCTTCCTGCTGACTGGGGGTGCTGTTAATAGGTCTGTCATGGGGTATCCTGTGTGGTAGGTGCATCTTGGTCAGCAGTCCTGAAGCCGTCATGGATCTTGGACCACCTGCACCATTGTTTCAGGGGGTCTTGTTTGATCAATCCACATTAGTCTGGAAGAAATATACAGGTTCTCATTCTCTGTAAAATAAAAGTAGAACCTCTTTTCCAAAGCAACATATTCTTAGACCCAAATTTTGAAGTCAAGATGCCTTTAAAATATGTATGTTGGTTTATTTTAGCAGCCCGTACAATGTCATTTCTCTCTGTACTTTGCTCATTCACAGTCAAAAAGTTAAAAAAAAAACACAATAATATTCATAATCTTTAATGTATATTTCATCTTTACATGGCTTATTTTTCTTTACTCCTTTAATCTATGACTGTCTGTACTCTGTCTCTTTAAAGACTTTTAAAAAAAATTTTAAAACCATTTGCTTCTTTATAAATTGTCTATGTTCTTTTTCTTCTCTCTCCCAAGCCTATGTATATTTATCCAACACTGTGACCCATTTAGAAGTCTTTTTTCATCTGAATTTGTTTTTATTGTGTGTATATCTTTAATTATTTTTTGATCAGGAGTGTTTTTTAATGCTAAGTGGGCATGACTAGAACCAAGTCTGCAGTCCTGCCTGCTTGCTCTGCCCAGTCCAACATGGTGGAGGCGTTTTTGCTGCCTCTGAGAGCCATGCACATAGCAGGTCTATGATGCCATTAGGCAAGTTGTAGCACTCTGCTCACAAAACCTATTTAAACCTATTTAAATGCTCCTTAGCCAGACCGCCAGAAAAGATTCAGAACCCTTTGTGCTGGTGAACCAGGAAGCTGCATTTTTTTAAAGGAGCCACGTTTCTGCTTGCCATCAGTATACAGAGCCTATTTGGGGAAAAATGTGGCTAAACTGGTTTATTTGGTGTGTGTGTATCTAGAATTTTTATAAGCCGTCTCAGGTTTTATGTGGATTTAGCTGGGCATATGTTGCCATGCCAATCTGTTGATGGAGGCTGCTCGTTCATTCCCAGCTGCCCTGACCTGAAATAACCACACAGAAACTGTATTAATTGCAATACCATTTGGCCAACAGTGTAAGCATATTTCTGGCTAACTTTTATATCTTAAATTAACCCATTTCTATTAATCTGTGTATTGCCATGGGGCTGTGGCTTACCAGGCAAAGTTCCAGCATCTGTCTGCTCTGGTGGCTACATGGCATCCCACTGACTCTGCCTTCTTTCTCCCAGCATTCAGTTTAGTTTTCCTGCCTAGCTCTATTCTGCTAAGTCACTGGCCGAAACAGCTTATTTATCATTAGTCAATAAAAGTAACACATATACAGAAGGATGCTCCACACCTTCTGACTGCAAGATCTTTTCCTAGTTTTTGCCATTTATTTGCATGTCATCTTCTTTTATTATTATTATTACTTTTTTTTTCAAGACAGGGTTTCACTGTAGCTTTGGAGCCTGTCCTAGAACTCACTTGGTAGACAAGGCTTACCTTGAACTCATGGAGATCCACCTGTCTGCCTCCTGAGTGCTGGGATAAAAGGCATGTGGTACCACTACTGCCCAGCTGATTGTTTGTTTTGTTTTTTTTAAATATCAATATCTCTTTATTTCTTTTTACTTTATGCTTATTGGTACATGTATGTCCATGTGAGGGTGTCAGAAGCCCTGGAACTGGTTTTACAGACAGGTGTGAACTGCCGTGTGGGTGCTGGGAAATGAACCCAGTTCTCTGCAAGAGCAGCCAGTATTCTTAACCACTGAGCCATCTCTTCAGCCCCAGTCCTCTTCTATTATTAAACAACTAGGAAACAACTTATTTTCTGTCCTGCAAACCAGGATCTTTCATCTCGCCATGAAAAGAGAGCATTTGCTGAGACCTGCTTACCACTGACTAGAATTCAAATGCATGCCCATCTTCCGGCTTCTAGGCCTCCAGAGAGTGCAGCCCTGATTCACTCCCAGCTTCAACTCATTCCTCCCTTTTGTACTTTCCTCTTGTAGCTCCTGGATCTTCGCTTTCATTGAGTCAATAGAATCCCTAGCCCTCCTTTAGATTCTATTTCTGCTCCTGGAGATTCTTTCTTTCTGCCCCAACCCAGTTTGCCCCAGTCCATCCTTTCTGCACCAGCCTGAAAACAGCCTGGTCTTAAGTATATGAAGAGGTGGCATTACTCTTCAGATCTTACCTGCTTATGACACAATCTGTTGCTAGAATTGAAGTAAATTGATGCTGGTACCTGCTTTAGTTTTCTTTTCCTGTTGCTGTGATAGAAACACCCTGGCAAAACAGCTTAAGGAAGAAAAGGTTTGTCTGACTCACAAGTCCAGGTTGCAGCACAGAGGGGCAGTCGAGATAGGAGGACTTGAAGTGCCTGGTCACGTGACATCCACACTCAAGGGCAGAGGGATGGATGAATGCTCAGCAGTGCTCAGCAGTGTACCCTGCTCTTCTGCAGTTCAGAATCCCCCTCCTGGGGAATGGTACCACCCGCAGTGGGCTGGGTCCTCTCACCTCACTTAATGTGAGCAAGATAACCCCCCACAGACATGCCCACAGGCCAGCCTGATCTAGACAGTCCCTCCTTGAGACTCCCTGTCCAGATCCTTTTAGAGTGTGTCAGCTGATACTTAAAATTTAGAACCACCACACCATTACCCAACGTGCAACTAGGAAACCAATGGAAAAAAAAACTGTTAAAAATATTGTACAAACCAAGCAGAGGCCATTTAAATGATGTGTTTTCTAAATGTATCTGACTGGAATGGCTCACCGGATCCGACACCTTCTGTGGCGGTGCTGTGGTCTGTTTGAAGGGATGGGCTAATATTTCATGTTTGTGTCTTGTTGGGAAAATAGAGGATTGTTCTTTTTAAAAAGAGAAACCCCAGCTTCCCCACAAACCAGGTTTCGGGAACTGTATTATCTCCGTTTATATTAGCAAACAACTTAAACAGCCCCCCCCCCCCCGGTTACAACGCAGACATCACTGCCCACTGCAACTTCAGAGGACTGTGCTCCCGTTTCGTTTTCCATCCTGAGGTCACCTTGGGAGAAGGGAAGGACAGTGGGTTTAGGAATATTTAAGATGTCAAATCAGTATTTTGAATAACACTACTTCAGGGAGTATGGGAGAAGAGAAGACAGATTCGGTTCTGGAAAAATAATCAGATTTTGAAATATAGCCTTTAAAACTGGACAGTCAAGAAAAAAAAATTCAAGGATTCGATTCCAGTAGGAGACAAACGAGAAGATCGAATCAAGAGCTTGTGCGAGAATGAGCCCTAATATAAAATAAAAACATATTCAGAAGTGTTCATCTCTGAAACCTACAAAGATATGGGCTCTGCAGACACATCCTCATCCGGGCCCCAGTCAACAGTATTTCTGCTTTATTTAATGACTTTTGGGTGTGACTCATGAATTTGATGGTAAACAGGGTTGTCTCACAGCCTCGGGTATTTTTAACTGAAAAGAAGGGCAAATATGCAGGGGTATAAAAAGAACATGAATTTTATAATAAAATAGCACGAGGGCCTTTGGAGGGAGTAAGTATCTCCGTGGAATGCAAAGCTAAATAGATTACCATATGCTTCCTTCAGGAGCATTTGAAAAATGAAGACCAAACGTATTTTATAGAGTGAAGCTCCTCCTAGTGCAGATAGCCACTGACTTGAAGCTGCAGCTAAAATAAATATGGTACCTTCGGAGCGCTATTCACAGACACTGGTGACCTATCAATTTTCCTATCTCGGGAAAAGCGAACCAGAGGATGACAGTCCTTTCCCAGAAGAGTGGTTGATATACGTTAAGTGGCTGTGACTCTGCTTCTGATTATTAATTGTGGCTAATATAGAGCAAGAAGGTGTCCCCAGGCTCTGCGGATGCTTCTTGGAACCTAGGGTCTGCAGGCTGAGGGAAGAGAAAGAGAATTTCCCTATTTGGTTTCTGGTTGCACCGCCGGACCCTGCAGCCAAGCGTACCAATGCTTCCGAAGGTAAAGTTATCAAACACCTGAGCAGAAGTAGCTTAGGAGTAGGAAGATTTATGCTCATGGTTTGAGAGGGCCTAGACCATTATGACGGAGAAGGCTATGCCCGTGCGCGGCAGCAGGAGTATGATGTCGCTGCTTTGTACACCTCAAGTCAGAAAGCAGAGAAAGGTCTCCAGCTGGGCTCCAACCTCCTCCAACAGCATCCCCAGCTGGGAATCAAATGCTCAAATATGTGAGCCAGTGTGGATACTGCAGAGTTAAACCATCACAAAGGCCCTGGGAGGGATTCTGCCAGTGTGTTGTCATGGTTATCTGCCTAGAGAACATCTGCAAAGTGAAATGTTTTAAGCACAATTGGTTACGATGTTGTCTCCAAGGGCTTCCGCTCCCCCTCCATCACCCTTCACCCTTCCTTTGGAATCAGGTGCTATTTGAATGACTATTGGCATTTCAAAATAAGTTATGGGAAAGGTGGGTCGAGGGTGAGTTTAGATGGGGTTAATATGATGAATTGATGTGGTCCTCTGCCACCGGCACTTACGGTTAAGGTCCTGGTAACATCACGGTACAGGATTGATGTCTGGGAAGACGCTGCACCCACTGTGCAGATGAACCGTGGCTCTGGTAGGCAAGCGCAGGGTGACGTCAGCACCACAAAATGATGAAAACCTGAGCTGCCCAGCACCCATCAGAGAAAAACTGTGGCTGGGACGAAAAGAATCTGAAAGTTTGCCTGACCCCGAAGAAGAAGAGGAATACTTGATTCTCTTCAGCACCTGGGGAAACTGGGTATTCAACGCTCAAGAATGTCCTCATTAATGCTGCATACACAATTATAAATATGCCTTGTATTATTTCTTTAGGGGAAATTTTTTAAAAGGTCACAGTTCTACTCTGAATATCTTGCTGATTTGACACTGAATTTTGTAATAAAATGCATGAAGATAACATAAACCGTAAGATATTACTGAGTGTGCTAGTGGCAAGTGGGCAGCTGGGAGCCTTAATTCAAAGAATAGTTAAGGTCAATCTCTACATGAGAAAACTTGAAATTGACCACAGACCCTAGAACTCTTGCATGAAAGTTGATAGGGTCTTCCCCAAATCCCACAAATATTCTAAAAAGCAAATGCTGTGACCAAGAATGTGTTTTAAACACCATATGAATATTTGTAATTTGACAATAATTTTTAAAAGTCTTGATTGATCACAGTAGGAGAAAGACTAAATTATTTTCTATTTTTCTAAAGAAGTAATTTTTAAAATAAATTCCTGTAATAAAGAGGTGATCAAAGAGTAAGAAAGAACAATATTTTAGTGGTGTCACATGCTTAATAAAATATGAAGTTATTTTTCTGAATCTTGTGATGTTTGTGATTTGTTAGTTTTTCAAAATCAGTGATTTGTGACAGTTTCTTGTTCTAAATCAATATCCACTTCCTACAAAAACTGTATTTCTGTACTCCGGGTCCTCTAACGGGTGACTCCACCCTGAATGAGTATAAGATCAAGGAAACTTGCATGCTAGCTTGGATTTTGGAGACACAGAGCGCTTCAACCACATTGACTTCTGTGTTCTTACCATCACTGGGCAAAGACTTCCCTTGGGCAGTTTTCAGTTCCCTAATCTCTAAAATGAGATAACTTTTTGCTTGTTGGGTTCTTGAGTTAACACTGGACAATATTTAGTTAGAGCATGGCAAATGTTCATGAAATCTTGAGGAGGGGACATTCCTTGTTCATTTTATACCTATAATCTCCAAATTCACTCATTTATATAGCAGTTTCCTGATTTTTTGCTATACCCAAATGTTGAAGGAACTGTGGGCTGCGTTCTTGCCACCCAGCTCCTGGCCACCTGGCTAGCTTTTGCCCCAAAATAACAACACACAAACTGTATTCATATAAACACTGCTTGGCCCATTTCTATTAATGTGTGTAGCACCACAAGGTGGTGACTTACCAGGGAGATTCTTGGGTTGGAGCTTCATCGCATCTGCCTCTGAGAGGAGAGCTATGGCGTCTGAGCTCACTTCCT
>NC_022033.1:9118712-9119886 GCF_000317375.1 Microtus ochrogaster | reverse complement strand
ACTTGACTATTGTTTATGATTATCCATCAACAACCTATATTTCCTAATTATACATTACATTTTAAAAATGAACTACACAATCACAATACCTTAATCAAGAGCAGAAATACGTATACATATAACAAAATTGACCTTAAAATCCATACCAATGCAAATTATTTAGAAATCGTTCCCACATCACATGTAAACAAACAACAAATGAATAAATAACAGGATATTAGTTTCTGTATTCCTAAAAGTCACCTTGGATAACATCAATGGCATGGGCATCATGGTTTAGGACACAGTATGGGAATAGCTGTTTTGGTATTTGCTTTCCCTGATTTTATTGCTAACTCACTAACTTGCTGATCCCTGTAGATATTCAATTACTAAGTCACTACTGAATGAAATTGTTTATCAACAGCCGTTTACTAAGTATCTGGGGTACTCAGGCTCTGTGCTGGATGACGAAGGGATGTGATACCAGCTAGCTAATTCCTTGCCCTGGGGAGCCCAATGAGGGAGCCAGCTCTGTACACAGGCAATTAATGGAAGCTTAGAAGGACCTAAGAGACCATAAAATAGGGTTCAGGGAGCCACAGGTAGAGGGAAGGCTCCCTGTGCCTGGGGGAGTCATTGATCTCACTGTCAGGTAACTCTCAGAGGACCTGCACACAACTCTCCATCCCCCTGGGCGCTCATGATGTAACCATGTTTGGTTATTGCCAATGAGTGTGAGTGTCAGCAGGAAGAAGTTCTTTGTTGAGTGAATGTTAGAGAAAGTTCACTAGGAAGAATTCTGGCCAAGGCAGGCACTTCGTGCAGCCTCCGTCACCCCTCTATTCTTTCAATAAATACTTGTTGAGTATGTGCTGTGTGATTGGCCTTGAGAATTTGGGGTCTGCCACCCTGAAGATTAAAATGCATTGTGAAGGTGAAATGCTGTGCCAGGCGCAACCCTGCAAACAGTAATTGACTAAGAACCATGGCTATTGCCTTGAAGGTGTATAATGTCATAGAAATACAAAATTCAAAGTAGACTAGAGACTGGCATGTTCAACTTTAAAATCCATTAATTCTTTGAGAAATTCATACAATGCATTTTGCCCATATTCATTCCATCTCTTTCCAGCTCCTCCCATATCCCTCCCCTATAACTTGCGTCTTCTCCCTTCCTTTCTCTCTTTTTTTC
>NC_022033.1:9115272-9117639 GCF_000317375.1 Microtus ochrogaster | reverse complement strand
TAAGTATGGCCATATACTCCTAAGTGTGGGGCCATCTACCAGATCATGGGTGGTTGATCTACCAGAAGCTATAGCCTTAAATAAAACTGATTCTGTCTCCCCCAGAAACCATCAACTGTCTGTTTCTCCTTAGCTATGGGTGTCATTTAACAAATTCTTCCCCCTTCCTCGTTAGAGTGTTGGCCAGCTAGTTTTGTGCAGGCAAATTCAACTGCTATGAACCCATGAATGCAACAGTCCTATTATATCCAGAAGATGCTGAAACAGTTCTTTCTTTGGAATGCCAACTCCCAAATAATGATACAGCATTTTCTTATTAATTATGAAAGCTTGGTCTTAGCTTAGGCTTGTTCCCAACTAACTTTTATAACTTAAATTAACCCGCGTATATTAATGTATTTTCTGCCATGTGTCTTGTTACTTCTCCTCCATATTGTATGTCTGATTCCTTCTGAGTCTCGCTGGTGAATCCCACCTCTCTTCTTTTCAGAGTTTCTGTCTTTTTCTGCAAGTCCTGCCTATCCTCTTCCCCAGCGTTTGGATGTTCGGCTCGTTAATAAACTAATCAGAGGTGCCTTGGAAGAGACACATTTCCACAGTGTACAAAAAGATTATCCCACAGTAAGATCCTGTTTATCTCTGACCTTCCCTGACCTCTGTCTCTTACAATCCAAAAAAAAAATATTCAGAGAGGAGCCAAAGAACAGAAAGAAACTTCTGTGGTGTGGGATTGGGGGTAGCATTGTGGGTAAAGTGTGTTGCCAGTGTAGACATATTAGCATGGTGAAAGACTTAAGAAGGCCTAGATGAATAACTTTTGGGGACACAGACCCCTTTTCTGATGGATTAGTAACGGATGATGTTGGTTAACCTTGACTGCCAATTTGACTGGATTGGGAAACAGCTAGGAGATTTTTGAAGTATACTAAAGGGGTATTTCACTATTATGTGATTAATTAAGGGAAGCATCACCCTTGGGTATGGGTGGCATCATCCCCTAGGTTCCAGAGCCAGGTAGAATAGAAGGAGCACAGTCATTGTCAGCACAGGCACATACACTCTTTCTGCTTTCTGGCCTGCATGATATGAACTATTCTGCCTGCTCTTCCCATTGCAATAGACTGATTCCTCTGAAACTGTGAGCCAAAACAACTCTCTTTGTTCTCAAACTGGTTGTTCTCAGGCGTTTGCCACAGTGATAGAGAAAGGTAACATGAAATGTCTAGGCAGGGAGACGAGATATAGGATCAGGGACATTAGATGTCTGGGATGATTTGGGGTGTGGGGGAAAAGCAGCCTCCATCTGTATTCTAAGTACAGTGGAGAAAATGTGATGACCATAAGCCGAGGAATTTCCCAGCTAACTTTACCTCCAGAGACGCTCACTCCCACATGAGCATGGAGAGGGGATTGCAAGGACATGTATTTGAGTGGAATACTCAGACCAAGTGTTGTAAGGGTGCGAAGGGAAAGTGGTAGAACTGTGGAAGCAGAGGACACAAGGTCAGAGTAGTTTCTTGAAACAAGTCAACTGCCAAGGCAATCCTGAGACCGAGAAGAGTGAGGGTATGGGGGGGGGGCACCGTGGGAACCAGAGACACTGTGGTACTCAGATTACACTCTAAATCAATGGTCTGAGAAGAGCCTGTGCTCTGGACGCTTGACTTTACTCTCTAAACTCTTTGTGTTTTTTGTTTTTTGTTTTTTTTTTTTTTGCATTCTACCACTGAGTGGGTTTAAGGCTAGAGCAAAAAGCACATAGAAATGCTGTCTGATACAAGTAGACTCCAGAAGCCGGGTTGCTCATGCTCCAGGAAAACACATTTCCCGTCAGCTTTTCGGTGTCTTCTAGAGAGGTAGTCATATGGTAAAGACACTCGTATATGCGCCCATCTTCATAGATAGTATAATTCTCCACGGATGTGTCAAAGCCATAAAACAGGAGAGTTGGAGGCCATCACAGCTGTAAGTGATTGATATTTTCATGCTAAGAAGCCAAGGAGCTACCAAAGTGGTGCTAACTGTGGCATGCCTGAGTCTCATCCTGTGTTCCTCTAGCCACCGTGTGACTGAGGAGACCAGAAGTTCCAGACATGCCTGGGTCTCCAGCGGTTCCTCTTGTCCCTAAGAACTTCTGCTGGAGGAAGAAAACAAACAACAGTCTCACACACGATCACAGTGATGCTTCTGCAGAAGCAGGAGGGGATGTTTACAAGGATGGCACCAGGCCTAAGCCAGCTCAGAGACTACCTTCCTTCTTTCTTTATTTCTGGTTGGAAGCATCCCACCTTGCTTGCCTGCAAACTCTATCAGCTTTTATTTTATTTTTTATTATTTATTTATTTATTTATTTATTTATTTATTTAT
>NC_022033.1:9101623-9114787 GCF_000317375.1 Microtus ochrogaster | reverse complement strand
CTGACAACTTACTATGCATTTTTGGGGGGGTTGGATTTCATGTCTATTTTGAGGATGTTTGTTGATTAATCATCTAAAACTCCCTTTTAGAATACCCCACATTTAAAAGTAAGAAAATAAAACAATCGATCTAAGACAAAGGGGAGGATCCAAATCCTCATCTATTGGTGAATCTCTTATTCTAAAGGCTCCAGATTCTGCTGGAATCTCCCTAAGTCTCTCTACTCATCTGGTTTTGTTAGGATCCATCTCTGTTGAAAAATCTAGTTTAAGCTGCCTGGCAGTCTGAAAAAAAGGAAGATCTATTAATTTAATCATTTGTATGAATCACGTCTAAATGATCTCAGCAGAGAAAATGTGTAAGCCATTTAAATCCCATCACTACATATTATATAATAATTACTGCTAATTCCAGTTTGGATGGGCCACAATTTGGCTTTCCAGCCCTGCTTCTGCATACAGAGAATTGCAATGACCTCACCGGATTTAGCCTCTCCAGCCTTTAGGCTTTCTTTGGCCTTCCTCATTAGGAACTTAATAGCCACATTCCGCTTCGAGGGTCCAGTCAACTCCTAGTGTGCTCCGCGCCGGTAATTAGCATTCATTTTGTGATTTCAGAGTTCAAGCTCCTCACTGAACAGAACCCTGTGTTAATCACTACTGTCTCTCTCCCTTTGACACGGATCTGTCACTACCGTGCGGCTTGTCCCATACCTAATTTTTTGCCCTTACCAGCCGACTAGCACCTCCGCATCCCACAGAGTCAGAATTGGCAACTTTTGACAGATCTGTAATCATGCCGTACTCATCAACGCCATGCCCGTTAGTCATCTCATTTCCCCATTCTAACAGTTAATATGCCTTAATTTCTCTCACTTTGTGAATATTTAATTCCTCCCTTTTCAACATCATTTTTAGGTTGTGTGAATCATTTTCAAAGCCTTTGCTCTTCTCCCGGCACCATCATCTGCATATTTTATGAAATGGCGCAGTTAAGTCTCCGAGGGCTCTTGAGAAAGATGGAGCTGGCAACCTGCTCATTAGCTGTGTACCTGGGACTGTGTGAGTCCCAGATAATGGCCAGCTCCCATCTGGATTCGAATTAGGATTCGCTGACAAATAACGGCCAGAATCTATCCTGGGGATGCATCGCTTCTTGGTGCCTACACCTTCTTTCAGAGAGTTCTAGAAATTTGGCTTGCGGTGGGGGTGGGGAGAGAGCTGCCATAGGGAGTCTCACATCCTGGCACCTGAGGCAGTCTGGTTCTTGAAGTGGAGACACCCAAGCTTTAGCACGTCATCACCTGAAAGGAGACAGAATTCCCCTGAAAGGACCCGTGCTGAAGGTCAGGTGGTACAACCTGCAGCTTTTACACATGCCAGAAGTTGGTTTTCTCCAGAGACCAGTGACCAACTGTCCCTGCCTGGTTTCCCAGGGCGAGAGACTTACAGTCAGGATGGTTCTAAGAGGACGCCGTCACCGTGCTAGGGTTCACTCAGGGGCCCTGTGATGCTCCCAGCAGCCAGCCTTGGATCTGTGGAATGAGCCAAGTCACCCCTCTTTGTCTTTACCGTAAAGACTTCGGGGAGAGACCACAGCGTCAGAGCCAACAAGCCTAGCGTGAGTGCCATAGACTTACTGGCTGCAAGTAACATCCAGAGCTTCTGTATAAAATCCAAGCTTCCCGCTTCTAAAACACAGAAGACAAGACTGCAGCAGATCTCTGTTCTTTGTGGGAATGATGTGGGCAGCGGGAGCCACACAACACCTGGCCCTGTAGCTGCGACATCTGCTCTGTCTCTCTATTTTCTCTGGCTGGATCCATCCATTCTGGGGACCTCTTTGGTCTCAGTTTGTGTCTGCTTCTGCTTTGTGCTTCTGGGTTTATGTTAAGAGCGCTGGCCCGTGGTGTAGCCACCGTGTCTCTGCCCCATCGTATCTCTCCCCATCGTATCTTCGCTGTCTGCCTTCGTGCAGTAAAAGCAAACATACTGGGTCCCTACTCTCTTACCATGCTACGCTGTAGATTTTAAATACTTACAAAGGATCGTGTACAAAAAGAGCTTCACTGACAGCCTGGGCCACTACTGAAAGGTGTCCAAACTCTTAAAGGATTGGGTAGAGTGGATGATGAAGGTCACTGGAGGGGGTCTGGGACTCTGGCCTCTTCCTATCCCTTTCTGGGTAACCCTGAGGTCAGTGGCTTTGTTCTGTCGTGGACTCCAACACATGGTGACAGCACAGGGCCAGATGGCAATGAGCTGAAATTTCTGAGATTGAGCAGAATAAATCTTCCACCTCACCCACAGATTTGTCTCAGGCGTTCTGTTGCAGCAGCGGAAAGGTGGCTCACAAGCTAGGAGACAAAATGATCTGCCCATAATGCTGTAATAAACAGAACTGAGGAAAAAATGTGCATGGAGAGAACGTATCTAAATAAATTAGTAGGCGTGGTATACACAAATTGTCCATTAAAATGGCCTTTTACCTGGTTAGCAGTATCATTAGCTTTGTAGTAAAATAAAATAAAACTTAGAAAGGCCCAATGAATGCCTTAACACCTAAGTAGAAACCACACAAATGAAAACAGTGGGAGACATACTGTTAGAATTAAAACCATGTCATGGAGAGTAGAGGAACGATTCCGTGGGAAATACTACTTTCTCTTCAAGCAAGGAGACCTGAATTTGAATTCCCAGAGCCCATGGGAAAAGATGGGTGAGCTATAACCCCAATATGACTGTGTGGGAGGAAATTGTGTATACCGATCTGTTGGGATAGGTTGTTGATCCCAAGAGCTAACTAACCAGGCAGCAGGGCCAAGAGTGAGCTTCCGATTCCTTGAGAGACCTTGCCTCAAAGTAATAAAGAGGAGCGTGGCAGAGGGAGATGCCTGATGTCCTGCTCTGGCCTCTGCATGCACATCCCACTTGCTCATGCATTTACAACACACACAGACACACACACACACACACACACACACACACACACGCACGCACGCACGCACACAGAGGCACGCACACAGGCTACAATATCTTTTGAAAACAATACCAAGCACACCCCCAAAGCAGTTCCAACAGTTCCACAATTAAGGATGCCCTTGACCCCCTGCCGCAGAAGGGAGTGTTCCATTCTTTTTTTTTTTTTGCTATTTTATTTATTTATTTATTAAAGATTTCTGCCTCCTCCCCGCCACCTACTGAGTGTTCCATTCTTGATGTGTTAATCACCCTCCCAGGTTCCTCTCTGCACCAGTTAATCCTCTGATACCTTCCAGCAGTCAGCAAGCCTGCACTTTTCATGCAGAGTGAACTTTGGGGATAGACTCTGCTTCCTGAAGATTTTCTCCAGCGGAAATGGTTGTAACCAGGAGCCATCTTACATCAGCAGGGATTTCACTTTCAGACAACAACGATGTAACACCAATACCCCAGATTTACACACCCATCTCCCTCACAACAGCTCAAGGGTACTGCCATTTATTTATTATTTATTTATTTTAAATGTTTTCCCCCATTTCAGTGGAATCTGCAGCGCGATACTGCTTGCTCAAATCTGTGACCTGGGAACCCTGTAGTTGGATAGAAAGTGGTTTGAGAAGCAGGCATCAGAGACACATGCCTATAAGTGTAGTTCTCAGGAGGCTAAGGGAGGGGCCACCTTAGACTTCATAGCCAGGACTAGAAACTCTGTCTCAAACAAAACAAGTACTTTTGATTTTAAGTCATCTGGACCTAGGTTCGAGTTTGCAGTTGGTTGCCTGAGTTGTGCAAACTGCATCACTTTGAAGAGTGTGAGGAAGTTGTCTGCAAAACTGCAGGGAAGGCACAGGGAACCCACCAGGGACAGCAGGGCCTGAAGCACTTGCAATGGCTGTGGAAAAAGCTCTCCCACTCCAGGGGATGGAGGGAGAAGTGGCCTAGGGAGAGGAGCCAGCTGATAAAGTGGTTGCCATGTGAACCCGAGTTCCCAAGTTTGGTTTCAAGCATGCACATAAAAACCCACACAAGGCGAAGGACCTGTGACCTCAGAGCTGGGGAGGTAGGGGCAGGTGCATCTCCAGACTCGCTGACCAGCCAGCTTCACCTGAAGGAAACGTCCATTCAACCACATGCACAAATTCCTTACCAAACAGTTTCAAGGCAAGAGATTTTTTTTTTCTCACTTACACAGGTTCAAGCCAACCTCGGGCCTGAATAAAAACAGATATGCTGTTTTGTTTACTTAGAATATTCTAACAGATGTGCAGGGACATTAGGGTCTCCTAGGAATATTGTTTTTGAGAGGCAGTCTTTCTTGTACCGTGTACTGGGTTTTTTTGTTGTGTGCTAGTGAATTGGGGAAAATAGATCACCTCTGCCTTAGCGACCGGGTCTGAACATTTCAGATGACAGTGAACTTTATTTTGTGGTGGTTATCGCTCCAGACATAAAGATAATATAAGTGAATGGTTTTTGAAAGGCGATCTGAGGCACCATATACTTGAATTATAATAATAAACATTGTTAGTTTTACAAAATAGATCATCCAGTCTCACAAATAAAAGATGATCTGGGATCTGGGGGAGATGGCCCAGTGCATTGGAGGCCTGCCGCACAAGCACAAAGACCTGAGTTCAAATCCCCAGCACCCATGTGAAAAGGAAATGGTGGCAGGCACCTGTAACACCAGCGCTGTCAGGGGCAGAGACAGGTGACTGGACATGCTGGCTGTCAGCCTTGTTCCAGGTGCGGGGAGAGATCCTGTCTCAAAGGAGTAAAACACGGCGACAGGAAAAGACCCTCTATCTTTCTCTGTCCTTCAAATATGCATGCAAGGGTGTGCACATCTACACAAGGGTGAGCATATACCACACATGTGCATCTGTGTACACACACACACACACACACGCACACACTCACTGAGAGAAAGGAGAGGGAGGAAGGGAGGGAAAGAGAGAGAGAGAGAGAGAGAGAGAGAGAGAGAGAGAGAGAGAGGAATCTACCATTCTACCATCTCTGGGGAAGGACCATCATCTGAAGGATCTTAAATCCTTCAAATGAGGAAGGTCCCTCCACTTCACAGCAATCCCACAATGCACTGGGCCACAGTGTCTAAAGAGTCCTCTTAATTTCACCCCAGGGCTCATCTACCGTTAGTGCCATTCTGATATCTTTGAGAGGTGGCAGCCCTCCCCCAAATCTTAGTCAATTAAACAAGCTATTGTTTCTGATTAAGATATCACATCCCAGAGAATAATAGCAATTAGAGCTAGAACAGGGACCCCATGGGTCGCGCAGTCCACTTCCCTGCCAGCTCTTGAGGATGTTTTACATTACACCGTAGTTTTATGTGGTTTTCCTGATTTGGTTTTTAAAATCCCAGCACATGTCACTGTTAATTATGTTCTGGCTGGACATCTCCACCACGACTTGATCAACTTAGCATGGCCGATTGTCGCAAACTGACAGGGAATTATGGCCTCCCGCTCATCTCTGATCATCACAGAACATTGGGCAGTTGTCGGGAATGCTTGAGGAATAAAGGAAGCGGTGGGGTGATGAGGTTTCTCGGGGAATCAGAGGGGCATTTTTGTGTAGGAAAAGGCGTTGTCGGGGTTACTGACTGGTTCCATGGTAGGTCTCTTGTTTTCAGTGGACTGATTTTTAGAAAGCAGGTGACTCTCTGAGGGTAAGGGTTGTTCTAGGAGTTCAGGGAGTGTCATCCAGAGGAAGATGCTCAGATTTTCGACGTGGCTCTGAACCACTTCCTCCGCTGGATAGGGGACTGGAGGGGTCTTTGTTGGGAAAAAAACGGCCCTTGGAAGAGTGATGCAAAATGATGCTGATAGCAGAATTGCTGTGGCACACTGCAGCTGTTCATTCCGTTCTCAGCGCCAGCTGCTATGTTACCCAACTTAGAAATAAAGGAACAGAAGCTAGGCAATGGTGCACGCCTTCACTCTCAGCACTTGGGAGGCAGAGACAGGTGGATCTCTGTGAGTTCAAGGTCAGCCCAGTCTATGGAGTGAGTTCCAGGAAAGCCAGGACTACACAGAGAAACCCTGTCTCCAAAAATAGAAAATAAAAACAAAGAAAGAAAGAAAAAAAGAAAAGAAAAAAGCCCAAAAGTCACCATGTCACCATGCCAGTGTCACAGACATATAGTAGTCTAATCATAATGAATACTTTATAGATCAAATTTAGCCTATTTAATACCTTAAAATAACATATTTAATTAAAAACTAAAATGTTGTTAATTCAACCTATATTTAATATATGAATATAATCATGATAATTATACAAGTCAAAAAATTATTCAGTGGATTGTGTTTATTAAATAAGATGTTCAGCATGTTAACAAAATAAAAGTTTATTTTAAAACTAAACTACTGTAAGTATCCGATAATCCGAACCATTTCACTGTTGTTGCTTCTGCTTCAGCGGTGCTGGCTCCATTTCGGTGCACGCTTTTAAACTGAGACACGGGAAACCCTGGGTCCTCTGGAGGCTGTGGTCTGATCCCATGGTGAGGCTCCAGCTGCTGGGCGTGGCCTGGACACCTCGCAGACTTTCTCAGTACCCCAGTGCTCCTCACACCTGCGGCAAACAAAAGCTTTCATCACGCGCTTGCTTTGCTAAAAACATCGCGTAAATCTGCCTCAGAATTATTCAGGAATAAATATATTTTGCACAATATTACTATCTATGTGTTTGCCACTTCTTAAATGACATAAACATATAAGTATATTGTATTTTCATTTTAAAACAATATAGGAACAAAATAATAGAGTGAGCACCTTCTCCTCTCAGTCTATAGCCTATAGCCCAAATCTGACAAGCTTCCCAGAACTAATTTTTGTATTATTTTGAGAGAGATACTATAACTTTTTAAGTAACATAAGTTTTGAATGATTTTATGTAACAGAAATGGCCCCATACATTTTTGTGCTGATTTTTTTCAAAGCAGAGAAGAACATTAATGAGCAAGTGTCTTGGGTAACACACTCCACACATCACACTGTTTTAAGCCCTTTTGATGTATTAATTCATTGGATATTGCCAGCTACCCTGTGAGGCGGGCATATACACGCTGTTCTCTCACAAAGAGACAGGAAACACAAGAGTCAAGCTGCTGGAGAGATGACTGAGGCTGGAACTTACACTTTGAGCATCTTGCAATAGAAGAAACAGCGGCGAAGGTTGCCACTTCTAGCGTGTGCGGAATAGTTCACCTCTTCCTAAATTAGTCTGAACATTTGGACCATTTCTCTTCCCTCCCCCTACTTTAAACACTCAACAGTGGCCCTGCTTGGCTTCACACTCTGCTTCCAACACTTCAAAACAGAACAACTTGGTGCATTTAAACCTTCTGAGCCAAAAAACAAAACAAAACAAAACAAAAACTAACCAATCCATCAAAAGTCACGCTGGTAGTAGTTGCTTGAGTTTTCCTTTCATTTCATAAGCCCTCCTTTAAGTCCTAAAGTGGAACCCGGGTCTTCCAGCACTGGACCCTCTCCCATATGGAGATCAGTTACAGCATGCTGATGAATTCTTGCTCTGGTGGCTCCTGGGTCTGAGAACAGAGAAACTAAGACCATGGGACATTCTATGCCCTTCATAGTGCTCAGATACGTGACCTTCCTTCAGCATGTGTAGGCTTTTAACCCTTCTCCGTAGTTAATTGATGATTCCCTCCTGCCTCTGACACACACCAAGGAAGATTTAATTTATCTGTAAGCCTTAGTCATGTCTTGTGACATTTTGGGTTGTGGCAAGTGAATGGCAGGCCTAGGGCTATTCGAGCAAGAGGGTAGACTTTCTCACGGTGCACGCAGCATCTAGGCCTTTTCAATGAAAGACTACCCAGGGCAAGATGCCTGTAGGTTCGGGGCTGAGAAAGGCTCCATCTCAATTATCACGCTCTCTTTGATACTGTTAGGAGTCTGCCTATGGCCAAGCACAGACACTCCTACCCCTGGCTTCCCTGAGATTCCCATGAATGTTCTTTTTTTGCTGAATTATGCTGTAATTGCTTGGGTTCACAGTTATCCCCGTTAAGAAACTCTACTGCATGGAGGTTGCTACAGTTCTTGCAGAGGATGGGGCATGGTGGGTCACAATCATCTAAAACTCCAGTTCCAGGGAATCCCATGCCCTCTTCTGACCTCAGTGGGAAGCAGACACACAGGGCAATGCTCATGCCTGCAGGCAAAATCCTCATATATGTAAAATAAAATACGTGAATCTTAAACAATAAAATATCTAGACAATAAGATAAAAAAATGGTTGCTATAAGAATTCAAACTGGTAAGCAGTTCAGCAGACACTGGACAAGAAGCTAGGGAGATAATTCAGTTGGTAGAGGGATTCCTTGGAAGCACAGAGACCCTGGTTGAAGCCCCAGAACTCACTTTTAAAAGCCATTTGTGTTATGGAATGCTTTCAATGCCTGCTCAGGGGTGGAGTGGGGGGAGGAGTCACACCAGCAAGTGGATCCCTGGAGCTCACTCCTCAGATAAACTAGCCTTAATGGTGATCCCTGCCAGTGAGAGATCTTGCTTCAAAACACAAAGTGGAGGGCTCCTGATGACTGATACCCAAGATTATCATTTGGTCTCTCTCTCTCTGTCTCTGTCTGTCTCTCTCTCCACACACACGCACGTAGCTAAGCCACAGACAAAAGCATGTTTTTGGTTTTTATCTGAAAAGTGAAGGACCATCAAAGACAGCAGAAGATGAGCAAGACTTTCTTTACAGTGTTTCCTCTTCCGGTATGTCGTCTCTTTGACACATGCCAATCACCATGCATGCACTTCCTGTCGTCTTTCCAGGACACCCTTTCTCCAAGCCTCTAGTGTCTTCTGTCTGTACCCTTTTCTTGCTGGCTCTTTCTGCTTCTGTTGGTTCTCAGGCATGGCTGCAATGCCAGTCACTCATGTCACGCCTCAGACCAATGGAATGCGAATCATGGAGGTGGCCATGGTGGGTTTTTCACAAGCTCTCTGGAAAGAGATGATTTCCATTTCTAAACCGTCAAGTCTAACCATTTCGTCTCCACTTTAAAAATGTC
This sequence comes from Microtus ochrogaster, assembly GCF_000317375.1. Classification (NCBI taxonomy): domain Eukaryota; kingdom Metazoa; phylum Chordata; class Mammalia; order Rodentia; family Cricetidae; genus Microtus; species Microtus ochrogaster. The sequence continues at coordinate 9,105,732 of NC_022033.1, read as the reverse complement.
CATTTTCCAGGCCTACAGCCTTTGGTGAACACCAGGGACCTGGAGGAAATGGTGCATTTTTAAATTCAGAGTTGTATATGTTCTCCTTTGCATGGATTTTCCTAACCTGCTTCATCAGTTAGGAACGCCCTCAGTCTCAGCTGCTCAGACGTCCTTGCTTTGGCCCAAGCTCTTCCACTGCCCCTTTCCTGTGCTCTGCAATCTTTTTCCTTCCACCTTTAATCATCTTAGACTCGCGTTTCATGGCCCAGCTCACATACCCTTTCTCGGCGCTCACAGAGACCTAGTGCTCTTTCTCTAGTCTTCATGGTGACTGTGTTACCACAGATACCAATGTAGAGAGACTCCTGTTGCCTAAGTCTAGATAGACCTGCTGTTTACAAATACGTATACATGTTAACCCAACATTTTTTTATTCCACTGATGGCTGAAAATTCTTGGTTTTATCATTTTGATTACTTCCAGGTTAAGTCTCAATAGGATTGAGGTTACAGGGTCCATCTTTCCTTGGCTCTATGATCTTCAGAGAACTAGAATATGATGAGGAAGTTATTTAAGAGCAAGAGAGAAACTTCCAGGACTCAAGCTATCCTTGGGCCCCACTGACCTTCACCGCAGAGAGGAGTTTTCCTCTAGTGCTTGAAGGTCATGGTTTCCAGTCTCCCTCTCATGCCTGGCCTCATTCTATTCTTTATCTGTTTCCTGTGTCTTTGCATATATCCAGGCTCCCTGGGAGCTTGAGAACACTTGGCCGCACTGGTATGATAAGACCTCTGTGTCTCTGCCTGTCCTTAGGGCTCTCTAATCCTTATATAGGGATGGCCCTCAGCACTTACCAGAAGCTGTGTTCCTTGAGCATCATCTTGCAGCAGTTTCGCACGGGGTGTGGGAGGTGGGAGGAAGTGCGTTATATGTCCTCTTGACAGGGATTTTCCTGAACTTAGCTGGTGACAGCTCTCCCACCCAGCTTCCTTCTTCCAAGGTTGCTACACTCGAGGGACAAAGGGTAAAGCGGTTTCTTGGACAACTGCCCAAGGCTTTGGTTTTGTTCAAAACTTTTTCCCATTACTGTCACAGCTTAAAAAATCTCCTTCCTGGATGAGACCAAGGCTGCACAATTATCTCCCTTCCTTTATTTTCTGGCTAATGTATAAATCACAGCGGTCCTCCAAGTTTTAGCATTGATTGTTAGCATCCAAATATCTCTGCCAGATTTCTGAAAATCAAGCCTTTTGGTTTTTCACTGGATTATCTGTTTTATGTCTGCCATCAGTTGCAAACTGGTTCTTGTTTTGTTTTGCTCTTAGCATGCATCTGCCTTCCCCTGGGGAGTGTGCATGGAAGTGACAGACACGCAGTGCATGGCGGGAAACGCGCCGATGCTGCACTATGGCAGGGTCTGCTATGCACGATAGCATCTATCATTCCGAGTCTTCATTGTCACCTTACCTGTGAGCCGGGAGCCTTTCTGTCATCGTCTCAGGAGAGACCCTTCTGGCGACACTCTTAAGTGCTCAATTTATCAATAAACAAATACTTATTGAGTGCCACTTTGTGTAAGACACTGGGCTGGTTAGTGAGGATTGCATTGATCAATCTAGAGTCAAGACGTTGATGAAGCTTGTGTCTAGCTAGAAAGAGGGTGGGTCTCAAATCCCAGCACAGAGAGTTTAGCGGTCACTGTCTCTGTTGTTTGCCATTCGTGTCTTCTATTTTTGGAGGCATGTGACACAGGTTCCCCGATTTTCTTCTGGGGAAGGACCTCCTGGACATAAATAAGTAAACATGAAGTGGACAGTGATATCTGAGTAAGAGGATTACTCAGTTAGGGAGCAGCAGAAAACTCAGAAGGAGGTAGGGCCCGGAGCGCAGCTTGTTCAAACACAAACTGAAGGTCCGTTTGGCTTGGAGACAGAAAGGGGGAGGTGGAGAGAGAAATGTCTGAATGATGAGCTGGTGAGTGGACAGGAAGCAGACTAGGCATCCTAATGTTTATTAAATAAATCAATGAACAAATGGGCTCCGAGAAAGTGGAGCCTTTGACTTCTGCTCCGAGTTAAGCCTCCCAGTTGCCTAGAATGTGTGGCTGTGGCATACTGACTCTTTGAATTATGCGTGCTGTAATCGCTAACCAGTGACAGGGTGAAGGAAGAGCTGGTGCAGCTCCCGAGCCTCTCGGGTGCAAAACCTCGCTTGTGTCTTCCCTACAGCGGCATCATCACCGTGCTTCCCCACTTCATCCTTCGGCACCTTCCAGAGAGCCAAGGCATGCTGGGAGTGAGAGGGCATTCCTATATCCCGTGTCCAGTATCAAAGGACAGCAAGAGATCAGCTGAAGGACGGGGCCGACTTGAGGCCTGGTCAGGAAGACTTCGACAAACCCTTAGGCCCATCTAATTGGGAAAGAGTTTCTTTGGAGGGACTGTTCCAGGGCGTGGTCCCCCTTTCCCATACTGAATCAAGAAAGCTGTGAATGACTTAATCCAAGGCGTACAGATGCCAAGCAGGAGGGTCAGCTTCGGGACCACTGCTCTGAGTCAGTATGCCAGAGATTCGAGGAGAGTTGCGGGCAGTACACAGTGGGTTTGATGGCAGGTATCCAATTGGAACAGCAAGGATGCTGCCCTCCCCCTGTTCCTCCATGGCTCTAATAAAAGTCAGATGGGGGAACTGATCCGATTGCTCTCTTGGCCCAGACCCCCTTTAAATCAAACAGAGGTCTATTTTGGCTCTCTATGTTAAGCAGACCCAGAGACCTGACATTTTGTGTTTATTTGAAATGATAAGCTTAATCATGAACGAAATGTTAAGAGAGATGATGGAACTGGCCACAGTAAGGTCACATCATGTCCCTGCCAAACACAATACAGCTCCTCGCCTCCGCCAGGTTGCCAGGCCCTGCCACAGGGGGCCTGAGGCGCTGGCAAATGGGGACCAGAGTCTGTCTATGTGATAATTAGTCCATGGTGCTCGGCAGAGACTGCCAAATCTGCCATATGGTAGTTTTATGACCTGGACTGCTGTTATCTCTAGAGAAAGCTAACATCATAATCTCATTTCCTCGTTATCTGTGATGAGAACTTGAACCTTCCACAGGGCAAGCATGCAAGGGGCTGAGTGAGCCTTGGATTCCAGAGCCTGAAGATGTTACCACTGAGCTCCAAGAGAGGAAGTGTCAAAGGCTAACAATGGTTGCCCTCAAAGGCACCCTCGGGGTTTCTAGGAAGCCTGAGTTGTGTGTTATATATATGGACCCAAACAGGGATGATCTCTGGCAGTGTTGCATCCAGGGTTCAGTCTGTCCTCCTGATGTTTGTTTTAGGAACAGACAGGCCAAGGGGTATGTTTTACGATTTATTTTGTTGTTTTTACTTATGGGTAGTTATGTGTGTCTCTGTGTATATTTGCACATAAGCACAGACGCCCATGGAGGCCAGAGGGTTACGGGTGGTTGTAAGCCACCTGATATAAGTGCTGGGAGTGAATTTTCAGTCCTCTGGAAGAGCAGCCAATGCTCTTAACAGCTTGGCCATTCCTCTAGCTCCCAGCCAAGGGTTCTCCATCAGAGTTTTCTGCAGAGTCACAGGGAGGATTTCCAGAGGAATCAGACACTTCAGTGAATTCCCAAAAGGACTTTATTAAGAGCGGAGGCTTTGACATGATCCACGCTGCCATCCCTAAGAATGGCAGAGCATTGTATTTTCTCAGTGAGCTCCGCTGTGGAGGAGAAAGACTGTGGGTGACTCCTAAGTCCACATTCAGTGTCCCGGCCTGCACAGTTTGTCTCCTGCTGAAGGAGGAGTTTGACAGAAGAGGAGGCTGCAACGGCTGGAATGGCTACAGCCTCACAGGTGTAAGACAAAGCTTACAACCTCAGACACTCTCTAAGTAAATTTCTCTTGTGAGATTTAAGGTGAAGACTGCCCACTGTCTTCTTCCTAATATTTCTTTTCCCCTTTCTTCTTTTTCCGGGGCAACCATGAGTGCAGTTAAAGGTCACACTTCACAGTCGTGTGTGTAGCTTAGCGGTGGCCATGTGGGGCCTTCTGGTTGATAAGATGCTCGTGGCTGTCGGAGGGTCAAGAGACAGTGCAGCCTCTGATGATGCT
>NC_022033.1:9074889-9101371 GCF_000317375.1 Microtus ochrogaster | reverse complement strand
TCGTGGCTGTCAGAGAACAGTGCAGCCACTGATGATGCTCGTGGCTGTTGGAGGGCCAAGAGAACAGTGCAGCCACTGATGATGCTCGTGGCTGTTGGAGAACAGTGCAGCCACTGATGATGCTCGTGGCTGATGAGTTTTTGCTTTGTTTTCCCTTTCTCCCACTTCCAGGCCTTGTTTTTGTTTTCCTGGAATGCTGATCCAGAGGTTGGCATTCTAGGAGCCACAGAAGACTTCCAGAAAGAACTTGAAGCTGGAAGCATTGGTCCAAGGGTGTGATAGCAGAAATAAGTGAGCTGGAGGTCCTGGAGAGAGGTGGAGCCATCTCGACCATCAGTCCCCAAATGTCTTCTGGCAGGCTCTGGAGAAATCCATTTCTACGTCATTATTTGTGTTTTTAATTACATATACCTATATTTTATTTAGAAATGATTTGAGTCCTTAAGTCAAATGGTAGAAGTAAGTTATTTCAATGTAAGATTATCTTCTCTTTCTTGATGTCTTTTTTAGTTCCAAGAGGTTACCCAGGAACCAGATGTGGGGTTTGTGTTGTAGTCTTCTGCTTAGTGCAGTGCTCTGCAATGGAGAGCCTGGATCTCTGCAGAATATCTGCCTCTCTATCTCTTCCTCACTTTATGTGCATACAAGTTTATCTATTAATGTATTATTTAGATGTATATACAGTTGTGCAATTCATTTTATCATTTTATGTTATCAATGCATGATACACACACACTTTGAATTTTTAAGTCATATCTCCCATAATCTTTAAAAAATGACATGCTAAAATTGAGGTCAACTTGTTGGGCAATGAACAGGACATACTTTTTTCTTTCTTAAAAGGCATGATGTCACAAGCTCTGCTTCCTAAGCACACCTGGTGTGACCCAAGTTTGGTCAGGGCAGAACATGAGTTGCGGAGTGGTGTACTATGAGTACATCGTGTACAAGCTGGCCAGCTCGCTGGGACAGAATCCTGTCCTGGTGCCAAGAAGGACTGGAGATGGGCTTGGCACATGAACGAGGTCAGAGTGTCCATAGTCACAGGAGTTCCCAGGCAGGACCACAGCCGGCCCCTCATCTATCTTGAGCCTGGCAACTCTTATCAGTTGATCTTGTCAGGCTGTTTTCTACAGAAATATCCTGGTTGTGTGAACCAGATCACATGACTGGCAATGAATCACCCTCATCATCCCTTGGTATTTTGAAAACTGATGAAACGGCCGGTTCTTGGCTCCTTACTTTGTATGCAAATGATGAATTATAGATGGAAGCGGGAGAAGGTTGTCTCTAGCTTGCTGGCTTGCAGCAAAGTGGATGAGAGGAAGCTCGCTGCCGCTCTTGACTATTTATCGTGACATTGCTGAGAAAGATTCAAACCCCAAAGACTCTGGTCCTCTTGGGACATTGTTAGCCTTCTGCAGGAATTATTAAAATGTACAGAACTGTAGAAGCTGTGCTTTATAATAATTAATCAGGGTCTGTTGATTAATAAAGCTCATATTTTAGTCTCGATGATTCAGGGGATCATCCGAAGGACAGTGTCCTTGTCACTTTGATTAAGAAACCCGACTTCGCAGTGGAGAGGAGAGTAGAGACAGTTATGCTTCCTCCGTCTCCCCATAAAATAAATATTGAATGAGAATATTAACTCCTTAACCTTGGCAACAATTTGTAATTTTCATAAGGGGGAAAACTCGCATATTCAGCAAATAAATGGCTGTGGGGATTTCAGGAAAACAAATTGGAGGGGATGAAGAATGCTGCCATATGAATTCTGTCACTTTTATGGGCCAGAATGATTAATTTGTTTGTTTGGGTCCCTCAATTAAGGCCACAAATAGAGTAAGGTGTAGGGAGCAAGTTAGCAGTATCGTCTGGCAGGGAGCAGTCAACTGCTGGGGAGAAGGAGAAGCTGTGGGGGGGACGTGAATGGCTGCCCCCAACCTTGAGCCTCAGGACCACACTAGACCCGCTCTACCTGGGGTTAGCTGCTGAAACTGTAATAGTTTCCCTCTGTTAATAGTCTGAAGCTTGCTTTAACTGATAACCCTTTCCTCTGCACAGCCACCCTGGAAGAGCATGAGTCAGAATTAGCAGGGCCAACCAGAGATGCTCCTGGCTTATCTAATTATTCTGAACTCAATTTGACCAGGACTAGAGAGAAAATAAACAACCCATGAACTATTTACCTTGCTAGCTAGATGGTTTCTTTTGTCTGTGGAAATTAAAAATAAGAAGAAGAAAGAAGGAAGGAAAAAGCCAAAGCCTTAGAGGCCAGCACCAAATCCCTGGCTTTTGTAATTTTACAGTCACCTGGGGCCCGAGATGTATCTCTCTCCTCCTTTGACCTTCTACACTGCTACACGGGGGATAATGTCTGTGGAAATATTTGCCACTGTGTGTATTAAGCTTGCTGTTTTCTGGGCCAGCTCGGCTTAAAACTCACTGCCTGGGGACCCTGGATAATCCACGTTTTTGTTTATGAGCTTTAATGGTCCTCTTGCAGGCTCCCTGGCCATCCCTGGACAGGGGGTTGACGATTTCATGCAATTGTTTTTAATTTTACTTTAGCGTTGACTTTTTTGAAGGAGAAGCGTACATTAGTGTGTTAGTGGCGTGGAAAGAGGAGAAGTAAGTGATACAGATGTGTTTCATATTTTTCTCAGAAGAAAATGAACAAAGGGCACAGAATGCTCTTTCAAGTGGTGGGAAGATCTTGAATTTTCTGCAGTTTCTTGCTATCCGATCTACCTGGCTTTGCCCCTTTTCCAGCAATGTGGCTTTGAACAACTTCCTTTATCTCTTTCAATCTGACTTCCGGTTTGAAAAGAAAGTCTTCAGTTACTATCTGCTTCTTATTTATTTATTTATTTATTTATTTATTTATTTTTGTTTTTCGATCAGGGTTTCTCTATAGCTTTGGAGCTTGTCCTGGAACTAGCTCTTGTAGACCAAGCTGGCCTCGAACTCACAGAGATCCGCCTGCCTCTGCCTCCCAAGTGCTGAGATTAAAGGCGTGCATCACCACCGCTCCGCTTACTATCGGCTTCTTAGGATCCATGTCAGGACAAAGGGCAACTCTATAATGTATTACTCATAGCATGTGGCGTGTATTTAAGTATGCAAAAATGCTAGAATATGTTGATGAGGGTGGTGAAGGGGTGTGATGGTGTGGATTGTTACATGTTGAGAACGGAAGAAGAAAAGACAAAAGGGTGATGAGGGAGTTAGCAGGAGATTGGCTCTGGAGTCACGGGAGGCAGACGAGGGCGGGGGAGCAAGCATGTCTCTGTATGTGAACCATGGTGGAGCCGCAGGAGGATGGGATTTGGGCCTCAGACCCCTTTTCTCAGTCCCACATTACTCAGGTGAACAGGTATGGTCAGTGATGGAAGAGAGCACCCTTGAGCCTGTGAAGCGGGAGAAATGGACACATTGGGATGACAAAGGCAGCTGATAGGAGTTCTGAGCGGCAGGCCAGGGAGGACCTCTGGCATCACTGAACGGGTAGACACTGGAGATCAGTGGATCAGTAGGGTTTTCTGGCAAACAGATTCTGTCATAATATCAAAGGCTTGGTTTTGCCTAGAGGAGAATAAACAAAGGCTAAAGAAACAAAAAGGTTGATGGTCAATCATATAACTACCTGCTAAAGAGAGCCATCTCGCGATGCTATATAGCCTGTGCTCGGTGGTTGTCGGTTGGTTTAACTGGGGCATGTCTTCCAGTGACTTTGCGTGGGTTTGGACATGGTTCTCTGGAAAATCTTTATCTAAGTCCAAAAGCAAACAATAAGAACCACAAAATCCATAGTGTGATAATTGGCCTGAAATATAGAATAATTGTACCAGGTTCTTAGTTTCAGATAAATGATTGAATAAAAGAACATGGTGTTCTCAATGAGAATGGCCTCCACAGGCTTGTGTATTTGAATACTTGGTGGATGGAGCCATTTGGAAAGGTTTAGGAGGTGTGGTCTTGTTGAGGAGGTGTGTCATTGGCGGAAAGCCTTGATGTTTCTAAAGACTCGAACCATTTCCAGTATGGATCTCTCTTTCTCTGTTTCTAGCTTGCAGATTGAGATGTGGGCTCTCAGCCTTCCCACTGCCATGTCTTTGCTCCACCATCATGGAATCTGGCCCTGGGAGACCTGAGCCAAGGAAATGCTTTCTTCTCTAGTTGCTTTCTTCATGGTGTTTTGTCACAGCAGTAGCAAAGTAACTAAAAGAACAAATAGATGCGGAAGAACAGGTCACCGTCCTATTCATCCTATGGAGAAATATTCTTCATATTCCTCAATGTCTTATTCATCTTATGGAGAAGTTCGCCATAAGATGTGTAGATACAGAATCCTCAAGGCGGTGGACCACAACAACCCCCTCCTTGGGGGAAGATGGTGCCCTGACACTTCTTTCTGAATGGTACATTAAGAAGTAAAGAACATCTGTGCAGTGGGAAAGCCTGGCAGATGCTACCTCAGCCAGGTGACCTAGATAAATAGTGGGCGTATACGTCTTGGTGATAATGGAAACAAATGGATGCCTGTGTGAAATACCATTTTCCCCTCGTGGGGCATTTCTTCCAAACCCATCAACACCATGACTTATCAGGATAAAAGCCATCAATCAAGTCCCATTGAGGAACATTGGACAAAGCCCCTGACTGATATTCCTCAAAAGTGCCATGGTCATTGTCTTAGTTAGGGTTTTTATTGCTGTGAAGAGACACCATGACCATGGCAACTCTTATAAAGGAAGAACATTTAATTGTGTAGCTCACTTACAATTTCAGGGGTTTAGTCCATTATCATCATGCTGTGAGATGGTGTCGTGCAGGCCAACATGGTGCTGGAGGAATAGCTGAACATCCTACATCTTGACTCACAGGAAACAGGAAGTGTTCTGTCTCACTGGGCATGGATTAAGCATATATGAGACCCCAAAGCCTATCTTCACAATGACACACTTCCTCCAACAAGGAAGGTCGCACATGCTAATAGTGCCACTCCCTTGGGGGAGGCATTTTCTTTCAAACCACAAGTCATCAAGAACAAGGAAAATATGAAAAATTTTCTCTGTCAAGAAGTACCTAGAGGACATGATGGGGATGACATGACTGAGTGTGATGTAGGGGTCCTGAGGCAGAAAGAGGACCCGAATCAAAGAGGCCAGAAGTTTGATGCTTTCCTATATGGCTCTCCAGGTTTGTCTTTTTAAGACAGAGTCTTTCATTGAATCTGTGGCTCACCAGTTGCCTAGACCGACTGGCCAATGAGCTCACACAGTGCTGAGATTACAGGCACCTTCTGCCATGCCGACCTTTTCCCTTGGTCCTGGCAATCTGAACTCAAGTCTTTATTTTATTTTATTTTATTTTATTTTATTTTATTGAGATATGCATTTTTCTCTGCTCCTCTCTCTGCCTCTCCCCTCCCCTTTAACCCTATCCCATGGTCCCCATGCTCCCAATTTACTCAGGAGATCTTGTCTTTTTTCTGCTTTCCATATAGATTAGATCCATGTATGTCTCTCTTAGGGTCTTCTTTGTTGTCTAAGTTCTCTGGGATTGTGGTTTGTAGGCTGGTTTTCTTTGCTTTATGTTTAAAAACTACTTGTGAGTGAGTACATATGATAATTGTATTTCTGGGTCTGGGTTACCTTACTCAATATGATGTTTTCTAGCTCCATCCATTTGCCTGCAAATTTCAAGATGTCATTATTTTTTCTGCTGTGTAGTACTCCACTGTGTAAATGTACCACATTTTGAGGAATCTAAAATGGTTAAAAGACACTTAAGGAAATGCTCAACATCCTTAGTCATCAGAGAATGCAAATCAAAGCAACTCTGAGATTCCATCTTACACCTGTAAGAATAGCCAAGATCAAAAACACTGATGACAACTTATGCTGGAGAGGTTGTAGGGTAAAGGGAACACTCCTGCATTGCTGGTGGAAGGGCTGGTACAGCCCTTTTGGATGTGGTGATTTCTCAGAAAACTAGGAAACAACCTTCCTCAAGACCCAGCAATACCACTTTTGGGTGTATATCCAAAGGATGCTCAATCGTGCCACAACTATGTTCATAGCAGCATTGTTTGTCATAGCCAGAACCTGGAAACAACCTAAATGCTCCCTTGACCAAAGAATGGATAAGGAAAATGTGGTCCATTTACACAATGGAGTCTTCGTGCTTGCACGGTAAGTGCCTCATCAACTGAACCATCTCGCCAACCCTATGAAGGCAAGTTTTGAAGGTCCACACTCATAAACTCTGGTAGAACGTGATGAGTATGTGGTGGGACTCTTCATTAAAATAATCGCCGTCTGTTAACTTTTATTTTACAGTACTAGGAATCAAACCCAAGGTCTACTGTAAAAGAGATTTGTGCTCTACCACGGAGGGATGCCCTCAGCTCCTCTGTTGTCTGTTTAGCCTGTGAGAAGAAGAGTTCCTCTTCAAAACAGAGACCAGGGTGTCAGCATGTGACTTCATCTGCAGGCAATATTCCTTTCTGTCACTTAGAGGAAGCTTTGCTTTGGGGAGAGGCACACTCAGGAGCGAGGTCCCTACTACCTTGAAATTGCTCTCAGCTGTCAACCAGACATTTCTGCTGCTCCCTTTCCCATCTCCTGTTCCTCTTCTCCAGGGGCAATTGACTTAAGTTCCCTGTGGAAATGGTCCTTCTCTTTTGTGGTTCGTGGAGTTGTTTTGACGATCTGGTAAGATGGGTAACGTAAACCTCTTTAAACAGCGTCAAGCTCACGATTACATTAGAAATGCTAATTTTCAGAGTTCTCATTTTTTTCTTAACAACACAGTTCAAGTGATGCTTAAAATAATAAATTTGCCATTGTTAAATCATCCTTTAATTGTTATAGAATTTAGAGTATTGTCATTTTTGATCAATATATAAAGCTTTAGTTAATATCCTTGTACGTACGTGTGTGCTGCTCTGATAACTTCTTTCGGATAAATCACCAGAAGGGAGTGATTTATTATTTTTTGTTGTATATTCAGAGGATGTGAATGATTGTAAGCCTCTCACATATCTCAAACTTGGTTTCAAATAAAGAATAAATTGTTTTATACTTTCAATCGTCATGGAAGATATCAGCTTTTAGTAGTATCTACTATGCCTTAGTCATTTTAATTTTTCTTCTACACCAAACCATTCTACATTGAAGGAATTTCCTATTTGGGGGCAGAGGGTTTTCTTCCCAAGAAGCAGTTAGAAATCCCGCAGGCACCCAGCTCCGTGTTGCCTTAAAGCCAGCATATTGCCACGCTGCCCTAGTGGAATGCCCAGGTATGTCTAGACCCTGAGAGGAGAGCAGGCTTCGGGGATGCCTCCCTGGCAGCTGTGGGGCTCAGAAATGGAGATCCAGACCCTGAAGCTGTGTCAGCATGGGACTAATACCTCTCTCTCTGTCTCTCTCCCTGGCAGCTGTGGGGCTCAGAAATGGAGATCCAGACCCTGAAGCTGTGTCAGCATGGGACTAATACTTACAGCATAGGGAGCGCCATGAACCACGTGCACTGACTCGGCCCTGGGCCACTTCTGCATGTCACCTGGCCGGGCCACTTTTGCATGTCACCTGGAGCAGTGTACACAGCTGCTTGCCCTAGACTTGCCTGCTTCTTTCCCACAAAGGCTGCGCATGACCCAATAACACAATAATAAATTACCTTCTTGCTATAATCAACCCAAATATGTCAGCATGGTCTGCAGAGAGACCCCCAGTGTTTACACACGCTCTCTCCCACCCTCTCTGTCCATCTGCTGGGTGGAAATCTGACACTTCTTTGTTTCTGTGGTTGCTACTGAATATCAGAATGTTTTCACACATGTCCGGATTGACTAGGTCTTCTATGTACTTCCTTCTCCAGAGAAGATGCTCTTGTTTCTCTACAGAAGATGAAGTCAGAGACTCTCAGCAAGAGCAAGCAAGTTGACGTGAGGGAGGTCATGGCTCTTGGGATGAAGCGTCATTTCCCTTCTTTTTGTCTGCTCTCCTGCCCTTTTCACCTGGATCATAGGTGACATTTGATGTGTAAGTTGCATATGCTACACAATTTCCTAAAGACTCCCCATGCATGGTGGGCCTTAAACTACAAAAATCCAAGAGTCAGCCCGGCAACAAATGAGGAAAGCAATTTATAGCAAGACCACCAACTCACCAAAGGCCACCTCCCTAGGAAGAAGGGGAATTGGAACGGTGACCCAGGCTGGCTAATTCCAGAGATGTAGCTTATAAGTTATTTCTGTATTGAGTCAACACTTCTAAATACTACAAAACCGTAATTACAATGATTATGTAAACAGATGCGCCAAATTGTTAATGAACCCCTACCAACTCCCCTGTCTGTTACAGAGCATGGTTGTTTGGGGGCAGTGGTTCCCAACCTTTCTAATGCTGCAACCCTTTAATACCCCATGTTGTTGTGTCCCACAACCATACAGTTATTCCATTGCTATTTCATAACCGTAGTTGTGCTGCTGTTAAGAATTGTCATGTAACTACCTGGTATGCAGGATATCTGATATGCAGCCACCTCCCAAAGGGGTTATTACCTATAGGTTGAGACGCACTGTAGGAGTCTACGAGCCTAGCATGTCACATTCTATATTTCAGTCAAGTTCAAGGTTTTGGGGAGATTCCTGCTATAACTTATTAAAATGAGTCAGGGGGAAACACTGGGGAAGGGATCGCTCATTCATGGTGGGTTTCGTTGACTGATGTCAGTGCCAGCGCAGGCTGCGGCTCCACTCCTGTTTCTCCAAGTGCTAATAGCGAGATTCGGTCCCCACAACCCTATTACTGGTGGCAGTGGAATATAATCAGGCAGAACCTGCAGGATAAGTCAAAAGATTAAATTAAGTTGGGATTTGAATCCCCACTAAACAAGAATCAAACAAAGATTAGATTTCTGGACCCTGGTCTCAGAATGGCTTTCAAGGGCTTCTCTCAAACAACAACAAAAATATATCATTATTCACTTCGACCATGACCATGAGCATGTTAAAGGAAATGCGGACAGAGAGAGATGAGGGAGGCCAAGGACCGACCCACGACGGAGTTGAGTTCTGCATCCCAAGAGTGCGCTGGCTTCCCAGAGCTTATTTGTTTCCTGACCTGTTCAGGAGAAGGCCGGCATCGGATTCAAACCCGGAAACACAGAAACTGTAGCGTCTGAGAGATCCACCACTCGGCTCGGCTCTTGGCCTGTCCGCATGAAAATGAAGTTAGCGCGAGGCTTGTTTGGGTTTGGAAAAAAAATCACTGACAAAAATTTCAAGAAAGTTTCCATTTGGGTAAGAGTTGGTGGTCAAGATGGGTTGTGGGGAGAACGTTTCTCATCCTTGGGTTTTTCTTCATCTATTTTCTGGTTTTGTTGATGGATTTCTGTTCCTAAATAAAATACACATCATTGCCAAATTACATGCAACCAACTAAGTTTCCCATTGTAACAGCAGCTCTTAATTTGGTGATTTCTCTGAACATAAAGATTAATTCTTTCTAAATGCAGTTTTTAAAAATTTCACATCATTTCCACCTCCCCTTCTCTTTCCAACTCCTTTTATTCTCCACCCCACCCACCCCGCTCTCTCAAGCTCACAACCACTCTATCTTTAATGATTATCACTATATGTGTACTATGTGAATGTATAAAAGCAACGTTCTGACTCCATTTAAAGGTGCTTATGTGTTTGTTTTTAGAGTTGACCACTTGGTATTGGTAATCAGTTAGGGGGTTCATCCTTAAGGGAGACTGTTTCTCTCTCTCTCTCTCTCTCTCTGTCTCTCTCTCTGTCTCTCTCTCTGTCTCTCTCTCTGTCTCTCTGTCTCTCTGTCTCTCTCTCTCTCTCTTTCTCAGAAGGTATTAATTGTTTAGCTCTTCACCTAGGGACGGGTGAGCTTTCCCCCATGCATGTTGGCATGCTAACTGGTACTGTTATTGTCCAGGTCTTGTTTAGGTGAGCATATTGCTGAAATTTCTTGGGAGCTGCCTCCCTGTCCTACCTGGAGGACACATCTTGCAGCAGACTGTACGGCCTTCTTCTAGCCTTCCCCCACCTCTTCTGCGATGTTCTTCCAGTTGTAGGAGTTCCGATCATGTCATAGGCGTGTCAGCTGGGGCTGGCCTCCTACAGCCAGCTGTTCTCTGCATTTGAGCCAGTTGTGGATTTCTGTAATGGTCTCTGTCTGGTGCAGAACGGAAGTGTCTTTTTCTGAGGACTGAGAGCCTTCTTAAATCCGTGTAATTTCCCGCTGCATTCTGAACACTTATCCTTACACCCAAGGACTGATTCTTGACAATAGGTGGTTTCTACAAGAGCCACACTTTGTGAAGGAAATGGTCAAAATTGACAATAAGATATGTAAATGGGTTGTTCAGGATGCATTATTCACAACAGGAAAAATTGAACAATTTAAATCTTCAATAGTCGGCAATCGAATATTGATGGTGGTTCTCCCCATTGGAAGCATTTGTCCAGGCTCCTCCATTTCTCCTGCGGTGGCTTGAAGGGTCACGTGTTTCATGGACATGTATTTATGCCATGTCAGGGTCTCTTCTCTGGGGATTTCATTCTTCTTACAGTCCTTAGCATGAGGTTTAATTATCTTGCAAGGATGAGGTAAAACAGGGCCGCGGTGAGGCAAAGTTACCAAGTGTCAGCTCAGCCAGTGTACAGATTTCTACATATCAACACACTTCCGTAGCGTGTAGAATCTGCCGACGCCAGAAGCCGATCTGTTCTAGAGTGCAGAAGTCAGTAGCAGTTCCAACGGAAAGGATACGTAAGATGTATGACAAACAGCACGTGCTGGGCACACCCCTCAGAACATATTCCGTCACGCCGTCCTGAAAACAACAGCCGGGGCAGATTCCTCTCTCAGATGAGGGTCTGAGTTGATAGAGAGGGCTGGGAGGAGCGCGCCTCATGATCAGACTCTCACTGTTCATCGGCGGGGAGGTTTGGGGTTCATACCCTAACGGCTTGATGCTCCCACGTTCCTAGTGCTTTCCTAGTCCTGAGTCCATTTTACAGCAGACATTCCCATTCTTCGCCCTTCTGCCGGGTTGAGAAGTGAGATGTTTCTCCAATTTGCACTCATTTTGTGCCAAGGGTTCATCACTATTTCAACTCTTCACTTTGTGCGTCCACTCCTGTGTGAGCGTGTGTGCACCCTGCGCTGTAGTGTGCACACGGGACTCAGAGGACAAGCTCAGCTGCCAGTTCTTACCTTCCATCTCGTTTCAGTCAGTCTCTTTATTGTTCATTATGCACAGGCCAGACAAGCTGGCCTGGAAACTTCTGGGGGTGCTTGCCTCAGCCCCTGTCTTTCCGTAGGAGTGCAGGTGAGCCCCACCACAGGCATAGTGGCTGCTGCATGCAGGTCCAAGATCAAAGGATTCCATCTCATGGCAGGAGCGGGCCGTGAGATGTGCCGTGTTCCCGCGCTGTTTGCTGACCAGTCCCATAGTTTCCCCTTTACTGTGTTCTCTGTCAAGCATTTCTCCTGTGAATTGCCTCTCCCCTCCCCCACCTTCTTGCTTCCCTGGGGCATGGTGGGTTTCTGTTGTTGGCGTCTGAAGATGTTTCACAGGCTCACCTGCTAAGGTGGACCTGCGCTCAAGAACAAAGGTCCCTTCTGCTTGAGAGGCCGGCTCTTCCTTCGTGCTCCCCAAATTAAAAATAATGGCGAAAGCTGACCTCGGGGTGCTTTCGGGGTGCAGTCGCTGTGAGAAGTCCCACGTGTGCATTCTTTACAGATGAGGGACTGGTGGAGGGGACAAGCAGACGAGAAAGTAGAATGGACGGTGTCCACAGAACTCCAAACAAACAGAGCCGGGTCCCAGTGGCTCATCCTCAGGAGAGGTTTAGGTCACTCATGTCTCCGACTCAAAACAAAGCCTGGTCAAGGGATCAGCCATGGGAGACTTATCATCGGCCAAGCATCCTGCTATGGAAGCGCTCCTTTAGCCCCTGAACCCATTGACAGGTATGTATTACAACATCTGCCAGGGACACGCCTTTCTGGGTCTTCCTGTCGTCTCTTGGCCCAGCACCGCTCCTGCCTCGGCTGGAATGAGACTGCTCAGAAAGGGGGCTCTGACAAGCTCATCGACGTGTTCCCCGACTCCAGCCACCGATTATCCCTTAATTTTCCTCCAGGCTCTCCTAAGTGCCAGAAATTATATTCCTGCGGTTTCTTGTGCATTATGTCATCCCGTTAGAATGCAAATCCCCATGACCCTCTTGTTCACCTCAGCGTTTCCCGCACATGTAACTGTTTCTGACACAGCGCAGACGCTCACATTTGCTTAACACATAAATAGAAGAATGCATTTTTACCAGCTTATAACTCGCGCGACACACAGCTCTTGGTCGGCGCCTGTGTGACAGTCGCTAGGTGACTTCTCTGAGGACAGTTCCGTCATTTCATCTGGAAACTAGGAACAGATGCATCCCTTCCTTCACGGTCCCCTTTTAGCCTTCCATGGGGCAGTACACACGGAGCGCTTAAAGGGTCTCTAATTGGAGTCAGGGTTCTGCTGGAGGGGTGGACAGAAGGGAATCCCCACTTCTGTCTTTATTCATCAGCGGTTTGAGCAGCCTCCCCTTCACTCCACTTGTATGCGCAAAAATACAAAGCTGTGTAGTCATGGATTGCAAAGGAGAATTTAAAAAAAAATACTAGACATTTAATAGATTTGGAAACTGGGAAGAATATATAAAATTAGATCTTCAACATCCTGTATTGATGTAAATTTACAGTGTTAGGATTCTTTGGCTCTAAGTTGGATTCCATATCAAACAAACTAACGTACAAAAATATACTCAATTCACTAAAACAGCCAGGACAGTCTGGCAGGGCCAATCCGTCAGCTCCGAGACGTTGGCAGCCTGTGTCTCTCTCCAGCTCCCAGCTCTGCTTCCCTGAGTCAACGTCACACTGAAGCTGGTCATTTCTCTTCACACACTTCCTCTCTGACATCAGACTCTCTGCCTTTCATGTAAGAGCGTCCATGACCTGAGAGGACAGGTCCTTCCTTGTCTTCAGTAAGAGCTTCTAGTCTGTGTCTGGCTGCCCTGGCATTGACACGTGATCCTTGGTAATCAA
Source organism: Microtus ochrogaster (assembly GCF_000317375.1). Classification (NCBI taxonomy): domain Eukaryota; kingdom Metazoa; phylum Chordata; class Mammalia; order Rodentia; family Cricetidae; genus Microtus; species Microtus ochrogaster. The sequence goes on along the minus strand of NC_022033.1, from coordinate 9,088,238 downwards.
AGCAGCCACAGAAATAAGTGGTTTTGCTGGGCCAGGACTAGAGGCTGTGTTGGGGCTGTAAGTTAAGAGTAGATTCCACCATTTAGCCTGAGATTGGAGGTCTGACTCCTGCCAGAATTAAGGGCTGTTATCACCAAGAGGGAGATGAGGAGGGTAAACAACTACTCCCCAGCTTCACGCGCACAGTGGGACTCTGGCAGTGATTCTGATGGTTAAAGAGACGGGGGTGGAGAGATGGCTCAGTTGGCAAAGTTCTTGATCCACAAGCATCCATGTAAGACAGGAGTGAAAGCATGTGTCTGCATTCCCGGCACTGGGGAGGCAGAGTCAGGAAGCTGTCTAGAGTCTGATACTTGGCCGGTCTAGTTAAATCAGTAAGTAGCAGGTTCAATGATAGACACTGGTCTTCTAAGCATTGAAGACACTGGACAGCAACCTCTGACCTCCACATGCACTTGTAAACATGTGCACATGTGCCCCAAACACCTACACACACATACCTGTACACACACACACACACACCTGCACACACACACACACACCTGCACACACACACACACATTTATGATTTTTTTAAAGAGAGAAAGAACAGAGTATCATGCAAAGATCTCACCACTCGTGCGAGTTTTTTTTTTTTTTTACCTGGGAACAGCGTGACTAGCCTTTCATTTTTATTGGTAAAGCTGGGAATATTCCAGATACAGTGGAATGAGTCAGACACCCTATTAAGAAGGGGTTGATGGAACCATGCCTCATGGGTGGTGCTGTCTTCCTTCTTTCTTTATATGTCCCATTAATCTCAATGGTCCACCGTATTTCACTGAGCACATCTCAGCTAAGCTAGTCACTGGGCATTCACAGACAAAATGCTGAGTCTTGATGGCCAAAGAAAGACAAACAATTAGACAGGCATAGGGCAGTCTGAGGGCTGAACATCATTGTGTGATGCAAGAACATTGAGGGATACAGGGCAGTGGTGGTGCTCGCTTTTAATCTTAGCACTTGGGAGACAGAGGCAGGTGGATCTCTGAGCTTGAGGCCAGCCTGGTCTACAGAGCAAGTTCCAGGACGGACTTCACACATAGCTACTGAGAAACTCTGTCTTGAAAAACAAAAACAAAACAAACAAAAAAGAACATTGGGAGAAGACTTACTCTTCGGGGGGGAGAGGGGAGGAGGCTTGTGTGTGAGACTAGCTATCAAACTATCCCCAGAGAAGGCAACCTCTGAAGTCAGTATTGGAACAGAAACTGGAGAAAGGCTCACTATTCCTGATTCCAAGTAAATAAATTTTCCTTCCAGCTGGATGGAAAAGCATGAGTCATGTTTAGAAAAATTCAGAAAGACACCTGCTTCTCCCCAGGAGTGACTCTTCCTGCCTGGCAGTTTGTGTCACACCGTAGAGTAGAAGGGAGATGTGCAGAAGCATGGACACCCCCAACAGGGGTCTAAACATCTGGGTCTCAGATGAGTGGCTGGTGTCTGTCTACCAATATTTGGTCTCCCTGGAGAAGAGGACAAACGTCTCTAAAAGTCTGTTTCTCCTGGTCTCTGACAGTAAGACTCTCACTATCCCCATTGAGTACAGTGCTAGGCCACTCATGGCATAAAGTCCACTGTGGTCCACCATTGCAAAGAGCTTCCTGTGACAGTGGCTTTTCACCAAAAGTAGATGAAAGATGACTCACAAGCCCCAAGTATCAGTGTATCCCCTAAACAAACATATCAACACAGAGAGAAAGACATGCATACAACGCACATGCGGTAAAAACAACCATTCTAAACCCCTTCTATTTCAAGAAGATTGCGTCTAAAGGAAGATTTGCATCAAGGAAAAATCTAATGCATTTTGTTTCATAAATAGAATGGTGTGGGAGTTGATTGTTTTCTCTCCTGAGGGATAAACATTTTAATTTAATAATAGTCAGAAAGTGCCTAAGTGTGCTTGAGGAAAAAAGTATGGTATTCCCTGGGGTGGCAGAGTCTTTTCTCTTGCTGAATAATTGGAAAGAGGCGTTTCAGAGCAGTGCTACTCAAAAAATGCTAACAAAACTATCCCGAGTATCAAAATCAGTAGCAAAATAACTAGAGTGGAACATTGCTATGTTCCACACTAACGTGTGGCAGGTCTTTTAGATATAACATTTGATAATTCCTCACGTCAAGAAGGAGTCTCTACTTTTCAGGTAGGTAAACCGAGGCTAACAGAAGTTGGCCAGCTCAAAAGTAATAAATAGAGAAGGCATTCAAGTGTAATTTCTATGCTGACCTTGAAGTCTGTTTTGATATTAATCACCTTAATACCAGGCCTAACAGAACATCTTAGGTAGACCACAGGTTTGTATAGAGAGAGGAATTAAAAAAAAAGAACCTCAATCGAGAAATAAATTTATACAGTATTTATTAAGAGAATACTGCCACAGCTGAAGCAACAGACAGTGAGGTGGCCAAGCCAAGAAAATGAAATTATATGTGTGAAAAAGAAAAGGAAAATATATACACAAAGGGAGTCCTCACATAAATAGAATTTGGTCGTATTTGTGCCCATGTGTTGCCGGGTCTCTGGGAAGGAGGCTGGCTGCTCTCCATGCATACATATGAAGCAATAGGGCATTGGCCATTTCCGCCTTCATCTTCTTGGCTTTTGCACCTATGATGCCCTGCTATGTTAGATATGTTTCTTGTCATTGAGACAACAAACATACCTGACAGGAACAACATAAGGCAGGGGGTTTAGTTTGGTCATAGAAGTTTACACCTTCAGGGGAGGGAAGGCATGGAAGAGCAAGTAGATTGCAAAGTTAGCTACTCACAGGAGGCTAACCCGGAAGCAGACAGCTTAGACAGGATGCAGAGACCTAGCTCCAGTGACGACTCCTCTGACAGTCATGCTTCTTGCCACAAAGGCTTCACGAGCCCCTTCAAGCAGCTCCAGCAACCTGGCGTTCGGTGTTCAAGCTCACAAACCTGTAAGGGATGTCACACATTAGACCCTAACATCTACAAAGGTGGCTTTCATAAGCCTTTCTGGTTCAACCAGTGCATAAAGACCTCAGTCTGCACTCATGACAACAGGTAATCTTTAAGGAATGCTTATTATAATCTAGATACCTCAGCTAATTGAACTCCTTAGAGTGTCTCTGTGAAAAAAGCACTCTTCTCATGGCCTCTGTTTTTTTTTTTTTTTAAGAAAAAGAAACTGAGGCACAAAAAAATATAAATCACTTAGGTAAGTAAGTATCAGACTCCAGTTATCCAGACTCAGAGCCCATGCCCCTAACCATTAGGCTATACCACTAGATCATAGCTTGTCACTCTTTTACTATAAAGGGCCAAATAGTAAACACCCAGGCTTTGCAGAATACAATGAGTGAGTTACAACTATTAATTCCCATTGTACAGCTACAACTACCTAGACTACAAAGGAATGGATGAATGAAATATACCAATAAAACATTATTTATTAAAACAGACAGCAGGTTAGACTTACCACAACTGGTCTGGTTTATAAAGCATATGCTGCTTGATCCTCTTGTTTTCTTATAGGTAATCATAGACAAAATTGTGTGTGTGTGATGTGTGTGTGTGTGTGTGTGTGTGTGTGTGTGTGTGTGTTCATTCCTGTATGCATTCACATGCAGCAGTCAGAAGTGACCACCAGGTTTTTCCTGTATCCTTCTCCATCATATTTGTAGCTTAGCGTCTCTCACTGAGCTTGGAGCTTACTAATAGGCAGGGCTGGCTGACCATTGAGCACTCAAGACCTCCTGACTTCTTGAAGCAGTGGACTTAACAGTTTCACACCAAAATACCTAGCATTTTGTGGGTTCTGGACTCGGGTCCTCCTCTTATGTAGCAAATATTTTACCCATTGAGACATCTTCCTGGCCCAGTTCTATTCATCAGAATAGTCAACTTCCTTGCACGCTTCCTGGAATGCTGGTGTTCCATTTCCTCAGGTTGACACATCTCTGAGTTAGGCTGATGACTACACTGACAATACTTGCAGAATGTCACTGACATGTCCAGGTCTAGACACCATTCCCACCTAATCTCCTTTTTTTTTTTGTCCTCATCACAGGCCTTGTAGGTAGCTATTTTCATCTCCTTTGTACAGGTGCTATTGTCCAGGTCAGAGAGGTAAAGAAGCTATCCTATTGCAACAGTGTGCGAGTTGAGCAAAGACAAAAGCATGACTCTTGTACCTGGGCTAGCCAGTTTCCCGCAACTATAGCATATCCCTCAGCAATCAATCTACAAAGAAATGACTTATTTGGTTCCATAGTTAGCCCTGGAATGAGACAACAAACACATCATGGGGGAGGATGCACGCCTGAGATCAAGCACCCACCTCATGACCAGAGATGAAAGCGAGGAAGAGGAGGCCTGGGATGCCTCTAATCACCCGAAGCTCTTCAAATTCTCCGTAACTCTTACTAGTCTCCCTTCTCGACAACAACAGATGAGCCTGGACCACGTGGTCCCCTGGGAAACATAGAGCGACAGCAGATGCTCACTTTCATTGCTTGCCATGTTCTCCTAAAATATGACTTCTAGACCACATGCATCTGGATCTGGTCGAGGGAACTATCAAATGTACTTTGCAGCAAGCGTCCTGTGACTTTTTACCTGGATGGGAGGTGAGGGACAGCACGGAGACAATACCAGCCGCCACTTCTGTTAGCATGTGAACTTGCCTGGAGTCTTTCCAGCTCTTGGCGTCATCAATCTTACCGCTCTCCCCTCTTTATTCATTACCTGAATGCTCATCTACTAGTCAATCATTCTGGAAGGTCACGGATGGTGACTCAGTTCACTTCTCCGCACTACAGTTCATCATAGAGTTAGTCTTTATGGATATTGGCCAAATGAGTGAATACATTAATTCATAGAACCCTTAGAGTCCTGGAATTTAAAATGATCTTCATAGCTGCATCTATCCATGCAGTACCTGATTTTTTTTCTGCATTCCCTTCTTGTCTTTTGCTATTAGTCACCTTCTTTTATTTCAGTACATTACGGTAGACCTCTATCTACTGTCTTCAAAAAATTCACTTTTATTTTCATTCCTGATTTGAACATAGTTCAAGAGACCTGAAGAATATGGCTATTTGATGTGGGATCCCATTCCCCCTCTGTATGCTATGAATATGTTTTATTGCCATTGGTTAAGGCAGAAGCTGCTTTGCCCTATAGCAGGGCAGAATATAGTCAGGCTGGAAGAGATATACAGAGAGTAGGCAAAGTCAGAGAGATGGCATGTAGCCAAAGGAGAAAGACACCCACCGTGCTCTTACCAGTAAGTCACAGCCTTGTGCTGTGCCGATACACAGATGAATAGAAGTGGGTTAATTTAAGATGTAAGAGTTAGTTAATAAGAAGCCTGAGCTAATAGGACAAGTAGTGTTGTAATTAATATACTTTCTGTGTTATTATTCGAGTCTGGGCAGCCGGGAAATGAATGAGCAGTCTCCACGTACAACTATTCAGGGGGAAAATGATTCTAAAAGAAGTCTCTGTTAATGAATTAATCAATTAATTAATCAATTAATGTATTGTTAGTTGTCTTGTGACAAACCACCCTGAGAAAATCACCTGAAGGGTGAAAGAATGTATTTTGGCACAAAGTTCCAGAGGTTTGCAGTCCACCATGCCAGGGAAGACACAGCCATAGACAGGGAAAGCATGAGGGCAGGAGCAAGAAGCTGGCTCAGCAGGAAGTATTCATATTCAGGAAGCAGAGTGAATAGGAAGTAGAGCCAGGCTTTAAGTCTCCCATCCTGTGCCCAGTGACCCACTTCCTTCTGTGAGCCTCCACCTCCTGGAGGCTCCACCATTTAGAAAACAATTATTCAAGGTGAGAACCCACGGGGTGGTGGTGAGGGGGACATTTCACATTCAAATTACAGCATCAAGTAATTACATGTGGACATCAGTCGGGATGGAGCCAAGGTCTTGGAGATGCTGGGCAAGCATTCTGTCGTTGAACTACATCCCCAAACCTCTTCCCACTTTTTGTTTTAGGGCAGAATCTCACTGAATTGCCATAGCTGGCCTTGAGTTCACTGTTTAGCTCAGGCAGGGCTTGAAGTATGGGTCCTCCTGCCTCAGCCTCCCAGGAGTCTCCGGGTCACCAGATTCAGTTTCTATGTTAATATGTTAATGAGCCTGTACTAGCACTTGAGATGAACTAATGAGTGGTCGTCTGAGTACTTTCAAAGTTTCAATTGTTTCAAATTTAGCTGGGAAATTAAGACTCATGCTCCATTAAATAGAAAACAATATGTATTACTCTATGATAAATTGGGTTATAATGAGATATCAATTTATTTAAATTTTGTAGATTGTGTGGATTAAATGACTCACTTGTCTATCATGTTTCTAAGTGTGAGCAGGTCCGGGGTCAACACACCAGCAGATCAGATGCTCAGGGAAGGTGTCCATCCCATTTGGCAAATGTCAGTGCCGTTTCTCCATTGTATTGTCATGTTGAACGGAGGCTGAGTTCCAACCCTTGGGTCTCTTTTCAGGGCATTCACAAGTCCTCCACCCTTGAGGTGTATTCTTTTCCAAAGGTCTTTCTTCCTGGCAGCCTGATGGGAATTAGGATCTAAATATGAGTTTGTGGACAAGGGAGCACTAATATCTATGAAGATTTGTTCAACAAATAAGTATTTATTTGGCAATTACCTCTTAGTGGTTGGGAGCTGATAGAACTTACAAGTCCATCCAGAGAGATAAGACCATGAGCCAAAAAGGCGATTGCTGGCAGTGATACGTGAAGGGGACAAATTGAAACACAGTGGCATGATGGGCACCCTAGGTAGAATCCTCTAGAAAGGGCATTCAGGAATCTCTAAGGTGCAACCTGAGAAACAAAAGAACAAGGCATGAAGTCCGAGGGTGAGTTGACAAAGCAACAGAAAAGAGAAATGTAAACACTCTGAGGAAAATGAGTAGGGAATGTTCTAGAATGCTCCTGGGGCATTGCAGTTTGGAGTAGAAAGAGCTGGAAATCAAGAGGTTGTCAAGACCCTGTCATGCTCGGCATTAACATGGTGAGGAGTCAAGAGTCAGTCTACATACATCACGAAACCGTTGATGGAAAGGTGCTGGAAAATTAATAGGTGCTGCTGGGATCTTTTGAGGAAATCTTTTCTGCCGTGAAAAATCGTTCATTAAGGAGTAAGAGTAGAAGTCAAAAGACAAATTAAGAAGACAGTGGCCATTATCCAAGTAAGGAGCTGTGCCTGGTGACAGTGAGGAAGAGGAAGAGGTCATCTTAGTTTGCTTTCTGTTGCTGTGATAAACACCAATCAAACAAATTTGGGGAGGAAAGGCTTGATTATATTTGACTGGTTTCAGTCCATCATTGAAGGAAGCCAGGACAGAGTTAAAGCAGAAACCATGGAGTATCCTTGCTTACTGTCTTGTTTATAGGGTCACATTTGCTAGGGTACACAAGAAGTCCCCAAAAGACCACCAGTCACGATGCAATCAACAAGAGCGTTTATTATACCACACGCATGCAGGGTTGTACAATGTGCAAAATGGCAGCAACCCCGAGAGGGACATGTAAGCTCCTTTCAGACACAGCGACAGGAATTTTAAAAGCAGTGTGACCATTCTACTTAGGATTGGCTTCCATAAGTGACACTCATATTAGTACACTTCTAATTGGTTAGGGCTAGCAGGGGTGGGCTAAGACTAGAGGTTTCCCATTCTTGGGCAAGTTTGGACAAGTCCCAGGATTTGCCCTTATTTGGTCATCACCTGTTGGGGTGGGGAGGGGGTTGACCCAGGCTTAGTAAGGCCTAGCTCTTAACTGAGTTATTAGGGGCCTGACCCTCTCAACATTCAGTTACCTTTCTTATTCTTCCCAGACCCAGTTGCTAGGGAGTGTACTGCCCACAGTGGGTAGGGTCCTCCTTCTTCATTACGGCCGTCAAGAACATATCCTGACGACATACCCACAGGGCAATATGATAGAGGCAATCCCTCAATTGAGATTCCCTCTTTTCCGGTGACTCTTGGCTGTGTCAAGTCAATATTAAAAACCAACAAGTATGAAAGTCAGCAGATGAGAGACAGTTTGAAAGTAACATGCTGATGAACAGGATGTAGGAAGGAGACCAAGAGGAAACTCAAGAGATGGCTCCCAGTACATTCAGCTGAGGAACTGAATAGGAGGTACTGCCATGTGCTGCAATGGGATTGGGAACAGAACCAGCAGAATGGCCGTATATTACAGAGGAGGAGCACTGGGTTTGCTTCCATGATAATGGCTGGGTTGTCCAATGATGGCCATCTGTCCCATGCAGAGACTGAGAACCCAATAGCTGCTCAGTACACAAGTCTGGAAGCCTCAGCAGTCAAAACACAGTGCTGCTGGTCTGGAAGATTCCAGAGAACTGAGGTCTTCGGTTCACAGCAGAAGTCTGCAGAAGCTCAGTTCTAACATCACTGAAGGATGACCGTGACATCAGAGACATAAATACCAACCAGCAAGACTCAAAGGCAGGCAGGCAGGCAAATAATAGTACTTATTTCTCCTGGGATTTCTATCTGAAAAGCATCACCCACTCTGGGGGAGTCACTCTGCCTGCCTCAATTAATACTTCCTGGAAACGCCCTCACAGACAGACCTGGAGGCCTGTCTGTTAGTTGATACTCCATCCAATCAAGTTGACAGTTAAGAATAGAGCCCATAGTGGGAGACTATGAGGCACATTTTGGGGGAGGGGTAGAAAATGTAGAATTTGGTGGCTGAGCCTGTTAAGCTGGAAATGAAGGAAAACAGACACACAGAGGTATCAAGTCAGTGAAGTTTAATAAGAAGAAAAGATCAAATTGGGTTAAAACTTGGAAGTTGCTGACTATTGATCTTGTGGCTTATTCAGTTTTACTAAATCCAAGTGTTTGCTGTGATAGAGTCCACTGCAGTCTGCAGGATGTAAGCAAAGAGGAACCACATGGCCATAGCCCATTCTGCAAGCCCTACGTGGCCTTCACGGTAGCCTTAGACACATCCATCAGGGCATTCAGACTTTTCCAAAGAACAAAACAAAGGGTCGCCCCATTTACACATGGAGAACACTTGCTCAATGTGCTAAGAGTCCCTAATGAGGACAGCAGCCATCTGGCAAACAACCACTAGATTGAAACAAAAAAAAAGTCAACACAAGCAAAATATGTAAAGTTGTTGATCACTGACAGGCAGCCTGTTGACGGGCATCTATTAGCTTTCAAAGCAGTCTGGCAGATAGATTAAAAAAATCCATCAGACCTGGAAAGCCTTAACAGGCCAAATTTCCCCGGGGGGCCCTCCTATACAGTACTTATCATTTTCAGAGCTGAGAGAGCGCTGACTGTTCCAGGCGTCATTACCCTACATAGGACAGCGATGCCAATGCGGGAGCCATCTTAAATGCACCACAAGGGGCAGGCACACGAGGTACAGGCGGGTGTGCACGCTAGTGGTTTCTGGCCTGCACCTTCTAGGGTGTGCTAATTGCCACGGCTTCATTACAGCTTTTCGGAGATTATCTTCCTGCTGTCATCAGGTCTTTTTTTGGCAAACCCGCAGAGGGGACCACCAAGCTTCTCGTCGATCATTTTCAAGGTGTGTGGGGACCATCCAGAACGTCACCCTAGCTTCCTTTAGCCATTGTGCTTCCCTAAGAACACCTATCCTGTGCAGCTTTTCCTGCCTCTGGACCTTGTGTCCTTGGGAAGAAATGGAAAGAAAAACTGGAGTTGCCTCCAGCTCAGCACACACTGATGCGGGAAGCCAGGCAGATGCGGATTTCTGAAGAGGCAATTGATTGTCTCAGCACACCACCTACCTTCCTTGAAAATAAAAAAAAAAAAAGCTCACCAACAAAGTGGCAATCGGTCATGACCTCAGGAGGGTAGAAATTCAGAACAAAAGTAATTTCAAACTGTGAAACTCAGTCAATGAGAGGCGAGATAGGCCACCCAGACATGGCGCTTACCTTTGGGTAGACTGAATAGCTTGTGTGTGTGCATGTGTCTGTGTGTGTGTATGTGCACACGCGTGTTCACGCAGGAGGAACTGATTTTTCTCTTCTTTGATCCAGGTGTGGGGGGACTATATGAAGGCACACGTCACCCTGATTCCATCACCCTCACGACACGCACTAACCGTCCCCAGCATCTGCCTCCGGGACTGTGTGTGAATCTGCTCTCCCCGTCTTTCTCACACTGAATTTCCAGCGGTGAGCAGACGCCCACTGTCCCCACAGATTTCTCTAATGGCGGGAAGAGTAATTAACCGCTCCCTCCAAATGCCAGCTTGGTGGCCAGCCCCTAATTTGCATCCTTTCTGCAGAGGTTCCAGTGTCTCCTGGGATTTACTGCACTACTAAAGTCACCTTTTAAATCACGGATCACGATATCCGTATGTGGCTAAAAAATGTTCACCACATTGTAATTTTATGCACTGGCAATAAACATGAAAGATGCATTTTGGGGTTGTTTAACATTAAAAATAATGTTTGGAAAAATAAATTTTAGGGAAAATTTAGGGCTGAGGAAGAGGACCATATTCAGTCTTGGAGACTCGGATTCATAAACTGAACAGGAAGTTGGAGGGAGGCCAGAGAAGCAGGAGAGAGAGGTCAGGACTGGGGCCTTTAGTGCCAGAATTCGAATCCTCCTGCCATCAAGGGCTCCCCCTTATTTTTCTCCAAACAGCAGTGGCTTTTATTTTTAAAACTGGCTAGAGATTGCTAGGCAATTGACACAATTTCAGAAAATCACATTTTCCCACCAGGAATGAAAATAATATGACACAGGATGGCTTTCCGAGGAACAGTTTAACCTTAGCCACCAGGGTGACAGCTTAGGAACTTACCATCACCTGCAGAGTTAATTTGGGGTCTGGAGTCACAGTTGTGACACTTGGTTCTATTCCCGGACATATGACTTGTGAGTGGCACCCATGACCAACAAGCACAAACCACCCTGAGATGAATCTGTTTACCTCATTTTGAATCTCCTACCAGCTGTGAGACCCTGGGCTAGCTGTCTACAGTTTCTGCTCCTCCTCCCGAGTGTGGAGTTCATGTTTGAAAATGTCTAAAGGCCACTGATGTGGGAGTCCCCTCTGTGTGCACAGGATGGGACAAGGAGGGCAAGCTAGGATGCATGTAATAAACCAGGTGCAATACTCTGTGTGTGTGTGTGTGTGTGTGTGTGTGAGAGAGAGAGAGAGAGAGACAGAGAGAGAGAGAGAGACAGAGAGAGAGAGAGAGAGAGAGAGAGAGAGATCGATCCCAGAGCCAGGGACGTAGAGACATGAGAATCCCTGGGGCTCACTGGCCAGGTGATTTTGCCAACTCTGTGAATTCTAAGTTCAGTGAGAGATCCTATCTCAGATAATAAGGTGATAAGAATTGAACAAGACATGTGACAATGGCTTCTGTAGATGCATGCGCACATATAAGAACATGTATACACACACACACATACACATGCTGGCACATGCAGCCATGTGGACACTCAATAATCACATACATGAATAGCCTCACACAGCTGTTGGTTCCAAGTTCTACGTGGGGTCTTTTATTATGTCCCAGAGATGATCACAAGGGAGACATCAAGGAACTCTGGAAAGAAAAGGGCATAGGCATGCTCATGCTTTCTGTGATGTGTAACTACACAGCCTCAGACTATCCCAAGACACGATGAAATGGCATCATGGTATAAATGTCACCAAGTGCTAGAATGAAATTGTTGATGCATGTGGGCCAGAACAACAAACACTGAACAATAAATTCCATATGGAAAGTGAGTGAATGCCAGCTAATACTGGTCTCTAAACCAACCAGGTGAGATTGAAACAGCAAGTACATGGGGCTGAATAAGATCCTAGGATGGTTTACGTGCCCCACTGGATCTCCTCGGGTGCCCTTGGAGGTCAGTGCACCTGGCTTTGTGCTTCTTTGCTTCTAATATCCGTACGAGTATCCGAGAAGTCTTTTTTAAAATGTAGTTTGATTAACTAGGTCTAGGGCGATGTCTGAATTTCTGCTTTTCTAATAAGCTCCCTGGTGACAGGGACATGACCGTCCTGGGGCCTGCACTGCAGGTAGTAGGGGTCCCTGCTGCCGGTCCTCTCTTACTGACCTGTTTCCCAAAGCAAATTGCGGTGGTTTGAGCTGCTCAGAGCTAGGTAGGTGTAGGCTGTGGGCAGAGGTTAAAGACGACGCACCAGCCTCCCCGAGACCTTCCATCCAGAAGACTTCCAGGAATTCTTTCAGGCTTCCTGGGTGTGCTTAAGTGAAGGGCACCCTCACGAGCCTCCCCACCGCCAGTCCTTTATGCCTGTTTCCTCCAGGGGTCTCTTTTGGTTTATTTCTTAAGTTAACAAGACAGGCCTCTCTGAAGTCATAAACACTGACATCCCCGGATGCAACAGTGGGCAAGATTATTCTCCCTGATTAAGCCTTTGACAGGCTGCATCTTCTCAGCTAACACCATGCCAGGTTTTATTAGTAAATTGGCCCTAGAAGTTTCTCTTTACCTACAGATGTCCTAGCTCAGCAATCCTTCCCCAAGATCAGAATGAGCACATTCGAGAACACTCTGTGTGGAAGCACCAAGAACAATAATTAGACAAATTTGCAAACCAGACAGGGAGAAGAGTGACGATCACATATAGAAACTGTTAAGTGGAAATAGGAAGCTTAAATAATTGACTGTTAAAATTGTCTAAGAAGGCCACGTTGCTTCTGATAACCAAACACCGTGATTAGGTTACAGCGACAAGACCATTAAGATGAAATGGAGACTCTAGTTTGTTGCTTTTAATAGACCCGAGCCACGTTATAAACGATGATTTCACCACTCTTTCTTTCAGTCATGAATGACACCAGGACTGCAGAGCACATTGCCTTGTGGAAACAGCACAGTACGGACCCCAGCCTCGGGCGGAGGTGGTCCCAGGACGGCTGACAGAGCCTCTGGAGTCAGCAGTAGGCATCTGTTTTTCTTTTTCATGGAAGCATGGATGCTGAATAATTTTGCATCTGCTTCTGATGTCACTTAGCAATCAAGCTTACCAGGCAAGAGCATATTTTAAGACTATTGGACATCAGAAGCCCGAGAGATGGCTCAGTGAGGTGCTTAGTGTGCAAGCATGAGGACCTGAGTTTGATTCCCAGAACCCGCTTTAAAAAGCAGGGAGTGTACTTTTAGCTCCTTTATCGAAAATCAGGTGTTCATAGGTTTGTGGGTTAATGTCAGGGTCTTCTATTCAATTCCATTGGTCGACTTCTCTGTTTTTATGCCAATACCAAGCTGTTTTCAATACTGTAGCTCTGTAG
>NC_022033.1:9070892-9074789 GCF_000317375.1 Microtus ochrogaster | reverse complement strand
AGTGCTGAGGATGCAAAGATAGGCAGGTCCCTGGGGCTGGGGCAGCTGGACCGTCAGGCTAGCAAAACCAGCGAACGCCATCTAAAAATGGGAAATGAAATCCTATCTCAGAAAACAAAGTGGGGAGGAACTGTGGAAGACAATGAAAGCTATACTCTGCCTTCCACATGTTCCTGTGAAAACACACAAACAGCCTCAGTATCACACAGACAGACAATAGGGCCAATTGTGTGGTGATACAGTACCTGTGTTGTTAACATTTAGGCAAAAATATATTCCTTAAACATTTTCAACACCTATGAATTTCCTTCCTCACTCCAGCCCGAAAGCCCCATTTCACCAAGTATGCTGTCCATGGAAGTCTCTGGAAAGCATACATGGGCAGAAGAAGCTGTTGGGTATTTATGCCCTAAATCTGGTAGGAGTCAGTCATACTGCCAAATATTCTAGGCTTCTCATATGCTGACTTCTGTTGTGTACAATGGAGAAAATAATCATTATTCTTCTCAAAGAGGAGATTCAAACCCAGTTTATTTTATGGAGTTTAGCACAAGGGTATTGAACGGAACAGCCGCTTGCTTGTTCACTCTGAATACTGGGCGAGGTTTCTCCATGTTAGGCACATTCCAACACATTTCCATCTCCTCTCTGCAACTAGATTGCTTTGAGAATCCCACACCCACCAAGAGGGAAATCACTTGGCTACACAACATTTCCTGCGTTCATTATGAGACGTAAATTGAGTTAAGTTAGTTCACGTAAGTACAGTGGAGTGTTGGCGAGGGTATGGACTCAGAGGTAGGGAAGGACAAGAAGCAGACAGAGGAGGAAGTGGCAAATTAAACAGTGCTTGCTGTGTGTCGACCAGAGGAAGAAATGGGCTCTAAGGACAGACCTGGATGCAAGATGGAGCTCAAAGTTGTTAACCCTTAGTGCTCCTGGTCCCACTGCCTGGGGACCCTTCTCTAATGAACGGAGAAACTGGAGTATCTATTTGCGAATGGAGGAAACAGTAGCTGGAGGAACTGCCTAACATCGGAGAAGACGAGTTTTACACGGAGCACCAGGTCCGAGAGAGCCTGAGGGGAAATTGCACACAGTCATGAAAAGGATGGGTTTTTAGATCCTTAGTGTACTTCTTTTGTATCCAGCTGGTTTTACAGGTGAAATCAATAAATAATTTGCACATCTGCCCTCCTGATCTCGCCAAATTGATGGTGCTTCATAAACATGACACGGCAGAGTCCACACAGGCAACTTGCCGGAAGCTTGCAAGGCCACAACCCTCATTTTACTGTAGCACTAGTGCTTGGTGAAGATGCGGTACTTGGTACCCAGGGCCGCTGACATCTCTCACGTGGAGAGTTTCAAGTTTTCTTTTATTAAATCCTCATGATGCTCCTAAGTGTGACTTACCACCACCTCCGCCACCAGCAGTGTCAATAACAACAGCAGCAGCCACCAAAGTTCACAGTGAAGTCATCCTGGGGATGCTACCTTCTGTGTGTCCACAGCTGGTGCCCCTCCTATCTAAGTGAGCATTTCAATGGATCTCAGAAGAGCTGGACTAAAGACACGTGCTGAAGTTCTCGTCTAGTTAATCAGGAAGTTCCCAAGTAGACGCAGACACGGGATGACACAACAAAGCAATGGTGTTTTTGCCACTACTCCCTCCTCCCCATCTTCATCCTCATCCTGGTCCTCCATCACACCCTCTCCTCCATCGCCCTCTTCCCATCCTCGTTTTCCTCCTCTTCCTCCTCCTCTTCCCTTTATCCTCCTCCCTCCCTCTTCTCTTCATCCTCATCCTGGTCCTCTGTCATGTCCCCTCCATCATACCCTCTCCTCCCTCGCCCTCTTCCCATCTTCATTTTCCTCCTCCTCTTCCCTTTTTCCTCCTCCCTCCCTCTTCCCCCTTTCCACCTGCCCCCTTTCCATCAACTACTCCTCTCTCCCCCTCCTCTTCCTCCTCCATCTTTTCTCTCTCCCTCTTCTCCCTTCTCTACCCAGTCTAAAGGGCTGATGTCCATGGCTCTGACACTGTGGCTCGCCAATGGAGATTCTTCTGAAAAATGTCTGAACCAGGGGCGAGTTACTGAAGTCAAAGCCTTAATACACCAGACTCAGGGCATTATTATACTAGTGATCATTTTAAATGTCTTCTTTTCAGGCTGAACTCTGAGAGCAGGGTGGGAGGAAACATCAAGCCTTATATTAACAACACACATGAAACAGATCCCAGTCATGTAGTCAGGACTTAGGACCTTGTGTAAGTAAAAAAAAAAAAAAATGGTGGGGACTTGAGCCAAAGATTGGGTCTTCAGGACACATCAGAAATAAAGAAGAGGCTGAGGATGGGTAGCCTGCAGGAAGCTTGCTATTATTAGATACTGGCTAATTCTAAGGCGAGCTGACATTTTTTATTCTTTCTCCCCACACACACATTTTTAATTTTATAGAGAGAATCACTATGGATTTGAGGCTAGCCTGGGCTACAGTGAGTCCCTGTCTCAAACTAAACTAAAGCAGCCTGAGCCCCTGCTAAGTCTTCCCGTGACCTCCTATCTTAATACTTTTTCAAAAACAACTTGACACAATGTCATGTCTCTCTCTCCCTGCCCAGTTCCACACGGTACCCACCCTCCTCATTTCTCCCTAACCCAGGTGTCTCCGCTGCAGGCAATCTATCTGTGAATGAGGGGGGATAACTAGGGTAATCAGATAGTGATGTTCATAGCCACGTGTTGCTGCTGATTAAGGCTTAAGATTCACATGCAACACCATATTCAATTATCCCAAACAGATAAGGCAAACAAAAACAAGACTAAGTAGAAACTCCAGATATTTAGGGATGGATATCTGGGTATCCTGGCCTTCTGGGCAGAAGCCAGCAGCACAGCGAGCTCCACCCAGGTAGAGTGGCATTTTCTGCTCCCCTTGTTCTTGGCATTGCTTCTTGGGGGTTATCTCTCCCATGTTGCCTCCTCATGATGAGGGCCTGGGCTATGGGTGAGCAGAACTGGATCCAAGTGTCTACTTGGCATTTGTCTGAGCAGAATACACAGGGCAACACGCAGAGGCTGCAGAGAGCCTCTTGGATGAGGAGGGCCTCTTAAGGGTTTCTGGAACTTTCATCCCTTTCTCTGCCCCCATCACTTCACACAACCTCTTATCAGACACCTGCTACAAATAGAGGTGAGAAGCTGTACAGCAACCCGGAGAGACAGGGGAAAACGCTGACGAGATCAGATCCTACGCCAAATTCTAACTTTTGAAAAGCAGTTCTCATCATTTCTCGCCACCCATTTTAAACTGCCTCACGCAGCAACTTTCCTTAGCGGGAACTCTCTAGAATGCTGGGGCGTGGAGTGCAACACAGGTCTCTGAGGACTCAAGAGCTTCCAAACCTCCACAGCCTGTGTCCACTGGCACTCCCCAAAGGCTTCAGATGAGGGTACCAAGACTAGCCCCGTAGAATCTGTGCTCCTCAAACCGACATCCACTACCGACATCCTCCTCTCCCACCTGGGTCTTCGGACTTGGAGTTGCTCGCAGATGCCAAACACACAGAATCCCCGTCTGCCTCTGAAGTTTGCTTCTCCCTTGTGACTTCCAGGCTCCATTCTGCCTTGAACTTGCAGTGTAGCCGAGGATGGCCTTCAACTTCTGATCCTTCTGCCTCCACTTCTTGGGTGCTAGGATGACAGGTCTGTGTCACTGTATTTTGTTTCTAGGGCGCAGAGTACCAAATCCAAGGCTTTGTACATGTTAGGCAAACATGCTCTCAAGTGAGCCCCAGTCCCAGACCCTTGGGGATCTGTTGACTGGTTATGGTTGTTGATTCTTTTATACCAGAGTGCTTTCTTCTATCCTGGTGCTATTGACATTTGGGCACAT